>NC_053495.1:75672842-75893047 GCF_905171775.1 Rana temporaria
ATGCAAACTGAATCGCCTCTGGGCGCTGAATTCTGCTAACTGAATTTTTCATCCGGTACATTGTTTAGCGTGCCTTTGAGATGCACTGCTGACAGGGAGAGTAAATGCTTCTCTGCCCACTCCAGGATTTCTGATGATGGCAATAGAAGAGCCTTGCTCCTTGTGCCCCCGTTTTTTCAGGTATGCCACGGTGATAAGGACTCATTAATCAATTTCCTGATAAACTCAGGGTTACCCATACTGCCGGATGATTTCAAATTATAAAGTGAGAAAATGCCATCTGAACAGAATGATTTCACATCTCACCTCTCCATCGTTCAAGGGCCAAGAGGAAGAGCAAAACCCTGCTGGTTCTTTTATTTAAAAAACAGAAATATCACACAACATACATATACGCCCCCTTATGAGGCTGCTATTGGCCAGTTCATATCCAAACACATCGAAGAGTTAAAACAGTCCAATCAGAGCAGTTTCTTTCAGTCACAGAAATTAATGGTTTTCTTTCAAGTTCCTCTGAGTGTGTAGAAGGGGAAGCCAAAGTCCATGTTTGGGCATGCTGCCCACATCATCCAGTGTAGAAAAAAGTTCATTCAGCTCTGCACATTTTCCTGACTATGGTATAAATACATTAACCCCTTATCTGCTAAGCCCCCACATTTTTTACTCAACCTTTACCTTAATAAATAACCGACACCACTACTGTAATCTTTGGAGTAAAAAACTGGCCGTAGCAGCCTCCATTTATTTTTAAATAACCTTTTAAATATTAAATAACATTAAATAACATTTTCACACATAAACCTTTATTAGACCTGAGATACAACATTTTAACCCTGCTGGTGCTGGACTTTGCAGGCACATTAACACACTTGTAACCATTCTAATACGTTTTATGAGCACTGCAGTACCTAACTCTGGTCTTAGGCCTCAAGCCGAAAAACTGACTCAAAGACGACCAACTGACCTCAGTACCCCCATTACCACTTGCCAGCTACACCTTGGTAGACTGAACTAACAGCCCCTTCAGAACCCATACCACCTCTGGGTAATGGCATCCACTTCAGGGTAATTTCTTCTCCTGCAAAGTCCAAAACACCCGCCACCAGCACCCAAAGGTAACTCCTTACCTTTGGGTGCACCTCCACACCCTCAATGCTCGCTATATCCCGTCCTGTAGGCCCAACACCCACATATCAATCCCCACGTCGGTCAAATGAACTCCATCTCTCAGCTGATACCTCCACGTATCCACCTCCAACTCAGGGTGACTAACCACCAACCCGCCGTTCCGAATCACAAATTTAGCCACGTCCCGATTAATCTTTCTCCTGGCCCTGTTCACACCTTCCCACGATCTAGCCATCCGCCATGAAGACCTGCCCACAATGTCAGACCATATCACTACCGTTTCCGGGTAGGACATGCGAATCCTCAAGAAATCAAACTTGATGTCTCGTGCGACATCCAACATAGTACGCACCCCCAAGTCGTTTCCCCTCGCATGGATCAACAAAACGTCCGGCGGTCGGTCCAAGCGTGCAAACTTGTGCACTTCCGGCACCACCCTGCTCCACAACATCCCCGGGAACCCCAACCACCGCACCATCGCTTCCTGTCTGGGGACCCCCAGCTGGCGACCGTTCGGCCGCATATCCGCTCTCGCAGCCCCCCTACGCACGAAGGAGTGGCCTATTATCCATACCAGTCCCTGTCCCGCACCTGAAAGACAGCAAGTAAGAAATCCATCACCACAAGCCCATCGGGAGACGCTCCCATCCCCGACTCCCAACATGTTCCCTTAACCAAAAAACCCCGATCCACTCCCCATCCCCCTTGGAGGTGGCCTAACATTAACTTTCCCTGGACATCTATTGTTTTGCACCCCCGCTCCCCCCTAATTCTACCATGAGCTGAGGTCTGACATATAATCGAAACCTCCTCGACTCCCATCTACCAATCCTTTTCACCAATTCATCGTCCAAGCCACAACGTACTGCTTCTGTCGCGGCACCAATCCGAAAGTAATGCGCCGAGAACTCCTGAGCCACCAGGCCCAATGCCCCCAAACACCGTCTGAACACTGTCACGAACTGATACCGCGACAACGCCGTCCCATCCTCGTGCAGCAAGAATGAGCCACTTAACTCTGGCCGTACATCCAAAAATTCCCGCACTACCCTAACCGGGCACAATTCCGACCCTTCAATAGGGAAGACTCGCACCACTTTACCCCTCCCTTTCTGGTCCGTCTTGGACCGGCGTAGCAACAAAGCGACCCCGTCTTGATTCCACACCACATCATCAGCTAACATGCCACCCTGCACCGTCTTCGAGGGGCTAACCAACTCCCCCACCCTAAAAGCTCCAAAGAACGCCAACGCGAACGCCGCGCGAAACAATAACACTTCAAACCGGGATGAACACAATGTCCCCAACTTTTCCATAATACCCCTCAATATTGCAAACGACACAGGGCGACGGGAATCCGCCTGACGCCCCTGCTTCCTGTAACCCTTGAGAGCCTGCCGGACACAAAAATCCTTAGTAAAGTCCGGGCGCCCTTGCCACTTAAACAGGAAAGCCAATCCAGCCAACTTTTTGTCCACCATGGACGGAGAAACCCCGGCCTCCATGTTCCTGACCAAGAAATACAGCACCAAACCCCTGACCTCGGGACCGGCCGGGTCCACCTCGGCCTCCCTAACCAGAGCCTGCCATTCCGCCCACACCTTCTCATACGCCCTCCAGGTGTTCACACTTACCGACCTTCTGATCCAATCGGAGACGATTCCAACGGAATCCTCCAAAGCCACTCCGGACAGGGGACACCTTGCTCCTCTGCCTCCGGCACCAGCTCCCGGAACCTGTCCCACTGAAAGCGAGACAGAGCGTCAGCTACTACATTCTCCACCCCAGGTAGATGCACCGCATATACAAATATGTTCAACTGCAAACAGCGCAGCACCAGGTGCCGTAACAGCCGAATAACCGGAGGAGAAGACGCCGTAACTCTGTTGATCACCTGGACCACCCCCATATTGTCACCATGGAACCGCACCTTCCGATCCCGGAAGGCCGCACCCCACAATTCTATTGCCAGCACCACCGGAAACAATTCCAACAGCACCAAGTTCTTTGTGAACCCCGCCTCCAACCAGGCCTGAGGCCAGGAGCCCGCACTCCATTGCCCTTGAAAATATGCCCCAAAACCTGTGCCTCCGGCCGCATCTGTGAACAACTCCATGTCAAAGTTGCTAACCGGACTGGACATCCACAAGGCCCTGCCGTTGAAGGAGTCCAAAAAGGAGTGCCATACCAACAAATCCTCCCTATGTTCCTTCCCCAGGCGCACATAGTGCCTGGGCGACCTGACACCCGCTGTGGCCGCCGAAAGGTGCCTGCAAAAGACCCTCCCCATGGGGAGAATGCGGCAAGCAAAATTTAGCTTCCCCAGGAGCGACTGAAGCGCTCGGAGTTGCACCTTCCGCAAGCCCACCATCTCCTGAATCTCGGCCTTGAGGCCCACCAACTTGTCCAGCGGTAACCTACATTCCATCCTCTCCGAGTCGATCACGATGCCCAAGAATTGGATGACCGATCTCGGTCCTTCCGTTTTCTCGGGCGCCAGCGGCACACCAAATCGCTCCGCAATGTGCTCCAAAGTGGCCAACAGCACTGCGCAAATCTGCGACCCCGCCGGCCCAACACAGAGAAAGTCGTCCAGATAGTGGATCACGGAGCTTACGCCGGACACATCCCGAACCACCCACTCCAGGAATGAACTAAACCGTTCAAACAGCGCGCAGGAAATGGAACAGCCCATCGGCAGACACTTGTCTACGTAGAACTCCCCACCCCAATGGCAGCCCAAGAGCCTGAAACTATCTGGGTGGACCGGCAGGAGCCGAAACGCCGCCTCAATGTCCGACTTGGCCATCAAGGCCCCCCGGCCATACCGCCTGACCCAGCCCACCGCAGCATCAAAAGAGGTGTAACTCACCGTACACTCCTCCATGCTGATGGCGTCGTTCACCGACCCCCCCTTCGGAAACGACAAATGATGAATAAGCCGAAATTTTTGTGGCTCCTTCTTAGGCCCCACCCCCAACGGGGAAACCACCAAGTCGTCCAAGGGAGGCGAGACAAATGGGCCCCCCATACGGCCCAATGCCACTTCCTTCCGCAGTTTCTCCGAAACCACATCCGGGTGTTGTAACGCGGAACGTAAATTCTTAGCCACCGGGGGGACCACGGCCAAAGAGCACGGAATGTTAAAACCCACCGAGAATCCCCTTTCCAACGACAGGGCGGCCGCCCTATCAGGATATCTACCGAGAAACGGTCGCATCCTTTCCACCATCACCGGAGTCCTCCCTCTTACTTGAAGAATCTCCGGAACGTCCCTTGCCTTGCTTAAAACACCGGGAAGAGGGGTGATTGCCACCACAGCCGGAGCACTCGTGCTTGAACCGGCAAGACCCTCCGAACCTGCAGTTTCCTTCGTTAAACTGCCAGCAGACCCCCTTCTTTTTTCCGGCCGACTGTCCTGGGGAAGAGGTTCCACCGGCCCCCCCCCCTGAAAAAACGGCGTGGACGTCCGTGGGGCCGACATAAGCCGCATCCAAAGGCCAATGTCCTTAGTGTCCCACCTAATATCCGGCCTGATAGCCCGGCGTTGCCGGAACTGCTCATCATACCGGAGCCACCCCGTGCCCCCGTAACACCGGTAGGCCTCGCTAATGGCCTCCTGGTAACTGAAAAGCGCCGAACAATGTTCGGGGTTTTTCTCACCGATCACGCTCGCCATGATCGAATAGGCCTGCGACCAATTCGCAAAAGTCCTAGGTATAAGCCTATACCTCCTCTTCTCCTCGTCCTCTTTCTTGGACTCTTCCGGCTTAACCCTATCAAGGTTAAACTTTTCCAGCGGTAACAACGCGAATATCTCTACATATTCACTCTTCCAAATCTTTTCCCGCACCTCCGGCTTCAAATGCGAACCCAGCGGTGCCTCCCAACACGTGTAAACCTCCCCTTTCGCCGCGTCCGCCAACCGGACCAACTCTCTCTTCTTCGCGGAATCGACCCCCGCATCCCCCTTTTCCGTAGGCGGCACCACGGCACCTGCCGCCACTACCCCTACCTCTTGTCCCTTGTCCACGGGCACCACAGCCCCCGGCACGGCGACCGCTACTGCAGGTGCCGTAACCCCGGATCCCCCCGCCGTTCCCCCATGCTGCCGCCGGGCTAACGGCGGGGCTGACCCCACCCTTCAGCTGGCTAACCAACGTCTCCAAACCCGCCAGGAACCAGTGCAAACCCGCATCCTCTCTCGACTGTTCCCCCCAGTGTACCAGAATCACCACTACTCACCCCTGCGGGCACCCCCCCTCGACTACGGGGACCCCCCCCGTCCCCCCGCTAACACCCCCACATTTTGTAAAATAGAAGGCAAAGCCAAAAGCGACTGACTGGGCTGTCTGGAAGCAATCCCACCAGCCGTCCGGCTTGGCTCCCGCGCTGCGACCTCCGTCCTGGGCACAACTTCCTCCTCCGACAGCTCCCCTTCCGATCGATCTCCATGCCGACCCTCCTCACCAGATAAAAGCCCTCCAGGCGACTCGGGCCTGGGAGCCGCGGGCCCAGAGCTGGACTCACTCTCGCTGCGCGCCCTGGACCCGTGCACCGACTTCCGCGTAGCTTTTCTCGGCGCCTCGGACACTCTGCCGTCTTCCCCTCCCCCTCGCTCCCTCACCACGGGGCTGGATTGGAGGTGGCTAGCCGCGGATGCTGAAGAGCTAGCCACCGCAGGGACAGATGTGCTTTGCCGAGGCTCTCGGCCCACCAGTGCACAACCGGGGTTGGAGCCCGCATCCCTCCGATCTTCTCGCCGAGCGGACCTGGCTGCCGCATTGGAGCCCCCTGGCCGTCCCCTCCCCGTTCCCCGCTGCCGATCGGTGTCCTTCTCCTGGCGCCCCCCGCCGCCGACGCTGTCCGTTTTGCGGGTGGGCCCGAGGCGACCCGGATGGGGCTACCCCCTCTCCTGTGGGACCGGGTGGACGGTCCCGGGGAATAGCGTGCCGGAGGCCGGGACACCCTGGATCGCGGGGTGTCCCCCTCCCCCCCCCGGACAGGTGTATTGCTGGCTATATCCTGGGTGGCAGTATGCGCCCCCCCCCCGCTCGCGGGGTGCCCCCCCGCCCCCCGGACGGGTGAATCGTTCCCCGTGTCCCCGTGCGTGAGGAACGGCCCCAGCATAGACTGCAGCCACCCCTCACCGCGGCGATCCGCCTCCTGCCTGAGCTGGGCGAGCATAGCCTCGACCCCAGCCATGGTACAGGCCGCTGAGTGTGCTTAAAATTGAGTCCCCGGCTGCGGCCTAGCGGCGCTCATTTTTTTTTTTTTCTGGCAGAGCCTAGCTTCCCCCAGCAGCGCTGGCCTGAAACGCCGAAAAAAACGTAAAAAATGTTCCCGATCGCGGCCTACCTCACCCCTTTCGTTTCTGGCAGAGCAGCAAGTCTCCAGCAGGCAAAGAAACTTCTCCCCACGTGTTACCCGGGAAGAGTGGGAGGGGAAATATATAACCTCCCTCCCACCGCACTCCTTCCTCACTGACCCCTCCCTCCGACCATGGCAGGGTTTTTCTTTAACCCCGTCATGGCCGGCCCTGCGCCTATGTCCTGCTGTTTTGCTCCGGGCCTCTCTTTCCAAGCGGTCTGAGTGAGAAGGAGGGGGATGGGAAGGCTTTTCCTGTTACAACTGAGGAATCCAGGAGGGAGGGGGGACACGGAGTGAGTGAGTGGATGGAGTTGCTTCTGTTCTTATATAATGCTGGCCTCATAACTTTTAAAAAAAATCACAATATACACTTCATTTCAGTGGCTCTAATCATAACACAAAAATATTCATTTTATTTCACATGAAATGTTACCATCAATGCTTTGACCTATGTTCAGCTTTAGTTTTCATCTTCTACAATATTTGGCATGTACCCTTAAGCAGTCTGGCTCTTGCTATTGTAGAGTGTTTTTAAAGGATAAAACATATAATGGCTTTATAAGGAGAAGCTTGTTCCATCACAACGGTAGTGGCATTGTCTGAAAGAATCTGCACATGGGACCCCTGAAAGTTTGGAAAGAAGGCAGCCAATGCTAGGACGACTGCTTTTAACTGCCTCCAGTTGAGGACCTTCCTGTTTCGGATGGAGACCAAATTCCCATATATTTAAGTATATAAGTCAGCCAGTTTTGTCAAAGGGCTTACTTTTGGTATTTTCCGACAGAAGAAAAGTCACGACAGAGGCCAACGGTTGGGGATGGGGAGCCCCCTGGGATCAAAATATGTGCTATATTTTGATCCCAGGGGGCTCCCCATCCCCAACCGTTGGCGTCTGTCGTGACTTTTCTTCTGTCGGAAAATACCAAAAGTAAGCCCTTTGACAAAACTGGCTGACTTTTCCACCACCAAAGGGTCCTCTTGACCCTGGTGGGAAGTTTTACTTTTGTGTCTAAGGTTTCTGGGCTGTGATTCCAAACCTTTAAGAGAAAACCCTGGAGGGGCCTGAAATGGAGCCTCTCCATTTGAATGGTGGACATTGTCGAAGTTAAAGCGGAGCTCCACCCTATTTTACAACATTAGATCATTCAATGTAAAACAGCTCCTTTACATATATTCGGCATGTATTTTTTTTGTATTTTAAAAACTCACTGTGCTGTTGTTGAGAGTTTATTTCCCCCGCCGCGGTGGCAGCAGCCTCGCCGCGTCATCCAGCGCTGCTTTGCCTCCTGGGAGATGTTTGTCATCAATCCCAGGAGGCTGGGCTGAAGTATCGCTGCAGAAAAACATCTCATGATGCCCCCCACGTCATGCTCCGCTCTATCTCTGCCTCTGCCCGCCCCCTCGAGCTCCATAGATAGCACGGGGCCCTCCCCCTTGCACAGGGGCCCACCCCCACGTCATGCTCCGCTCTATCTCCCCCTCTGCCCGCCCCCTCGAGCTCCATAGATAGAATGCACACATTCGAGGTGTGCTAGTGGGGTGGGCGGGGCTGTGAAGACGTTTACCATCTCTCCACCTCCGGGAGGGCGGGCGGAGGCGGAGAGATGGTAAACGTCTTCACAGCCCCTCTTACCCCACTAGCACACCTCAAATGTGTGCATTCTATATATAGAGCTCGAGGGGGCGGGCAAAGGCGGAGATAGAGTGGAGCATGACGTGGGGGGGGGGGCGGGCCCCCATGCAGGGGGGCGGGCACCGTGCCATAGCAGGCCTTCCGAGCGGTTTACATACATTTCACACACACAGCAGGATAATGATGTAAATCATTTCCTTGTAAACACGACCCCACCCATCACTTACTGGAAAGATCTGTGTACCTGGGGATGATCCGCAGACCTCACCGGTACACAACAGACAATGATGGACAAATAGAATAGGATTACTCTGCGTGTGGGCTACAAACCTGAATACAATGTCAGGCTAAAGCTGATTGCTGGCTATTACAAATTGTTCTGCATCCACTGTGCCTGTCACATGCAGCCACTGTGCCTGTCACATGCAGCCACTGTGCCAAACACATCTACTGTGCCTGTCACATACAGCCACTGTGCCATCAAACGCAGCCACTGTGCCAAACGCTGCTTCGCTGTGCCCGTCAAACGCAAACACTGTGCCCGTCAAACGCAAACACTGTGCCCGTCAAATGCAGCCACTGTGCCCATCAAACTCAGTCATCTGCCAGTGCCAACCAGTGCCACCTGCCAGTGTCAACCAGTGACACCAGCCAGTGCCAACCGCCAGTGCCAATCAGTGCCAACCAGTACCACCTGCCATTCAATGCAATGGGCTGGGGCTGATATGGTGTGCTGTGCCTGGGGTGATGCGGTGTGCTGTGCCGGGGCCGATGCGGTGTGCTGTGCCGATGCGGTGTGTCGGGGCCGATGCGATGTGCTGTGCCGATGCGGTGTGCTGTGTTGGGGCCGATGCGGTGTGCTGTGTTGGGGCCGATGCGGTGTGCTGTGCCAGGGCCGATGCGGTGTGCCGGGGACGATGCGGTGTGCTGTGCCGGGGGCCGATCCGGTGTGCCGGTCGGGGCAGATGCGGTATGCTGGGGCCGATGCGGTGGGCTGGGGCCGATGCGGTGCGCAATGTTATGGTGGCAATGTTCTTTGCTGGGGGAAGGAGGAAGCAGGAGGAAGTCAGCACAGCAAAGGGATGGTGGGAACCCCTCATAATAATGAGTACAGCAGAAGTACAGACCCAGGAACTCAACACAGCACAGGGATGGTGGGAACCCCTCATAATGAGCACAGCATAAGTACAGACCCAGGAACTCAGCACAGCACAGGGATGGTGGGAACCCCTCATAATGAGCACAGCAAGAGTACAAACCCAGGAATTCAGCACAGAACAGGGATGGTGGGAACCCCTCATAATGAGCACAGCATAAGTACAGACCCAGCAACTCAGCACAGCACAGGGATGGTGGGAACCCCTCATAATGAGCACAGCAAAAGTACAAACCCAGGAATTCAGCACAGAACAGGGATGGTGGGAACCCTTCATGAGGGGTTCCCACCATCCTTGTGCTGACTTCCTGGGGCTGTACTTCTGCTGTGCTCATTATGAAGGGTTCCCACCATCCCTGTGCTGTGCTGACTTCCTGGGGCTGTACCCCTGCTGTGCTCATTATGAGGGGTTCCCACCATCTCTGTGCTGTGCTCATTATGAGGGGTTCCCACCATCCCTGTGCTGTGCTGACTTCCTGGGGCTGTACCCCTGCTGTGCTCATTATGAGGGGTTTCCACCATCCCTACACCCCCAGGAAGTCAGCACAGCACAGAGATGGTGGGAACCCCTCATAATGAGCACAGCAGGGGTACAAACCCAGGAAATCAGCACAGCACAGGGATGGTGGGAACCCCTCATAATGAGCACAGCACAGGGATGGTGGGAACCCTTCATGAGCAAAGCAGGAGTAGAGCCCCAGGAACTCAACACAGCACAGGGATGGTGGAAACCCCTTATAATGAGCAGAGCAGAAGTACAAACCCAGGAACCCCTCATAATGAGCACAGCAGGGGTACAAACCCAGGAATTCAGCACAGCACAGGGATGGTGGGAACCCCTCATAATGAGCACAGCACAGGGATGGTGGGAACCCTTCATGAGCAAAGCAGGAGTAGAGCCCCAGGAACTCAACACAGCACAGGGATGGTGGAAACCCCTTATAATGAGCAGAGCAGAAGTACAAACCCAGGAACTCAGCACAGCACAGGGATGGTGGGAACCCTTCATAATGAGCACAGCACAGGAATGGTGGGAACCCTTAATAATGAGCACAGCACAGGGATGGTGAGAACCCTTCATAATGAGCACAGCAGAAGTACAAACCCAGGAATTCAGCACAGAACAGGGATCGTGGGAACCCTTCATGAGGGGTTCCCACCATCCCTGAGCTGTGCCGACTACCTGGGGCTGTACTTCTGCTGTGCTCATTATGAGGGGTTCCCACCATCCCTGTGCTGTGCTGATTACCTGGGTTTGTACTTCTGCTGTGCTCATTATGAGGGGTTCTCACCATCCCTGTGCTGTGCTCATGAGGGGTTCCCACCATCCCTGTGCTGTGCTGACTTCCTGGGTCTGTACTTCTGCTGTGCTCATTATGAGGGGTTGCCACCATTCCTGTGCTGTGCTCATTATGAGGGGTTCCCACCATCCCTGTGCTGAGTTCCTGGGTTTGTACGCCTGCTGTGCTCATTATGAGGGGTTCCCACCATCCCTGTGCTGTGCTGAGTTCCTGGGTTTGTACTCCTGCTGTGCTCATTATGAGGGGTTTCCACCATCCATGTGCTGTGCTGACTTCCTGGGGCTGTACTCCTGCTGTGCTCATTATGAGGGGTTTCCACCATCCCTACAGCCCCAGGAAGTCAGCACAGCACAGGGATGGTGAGAACCCCTCATAATGACCACAGCAGGGGTACAGCCACAGGAAGTCAGCACAGGGATGGTGGGAACCCCTCATAATGAGCACAGCAGATACTGTGGGGGTTGCAGACTGGCGCTGGTTGACCTTAGGCAGTCTCAGTGTGTTTGATCCGGGTGGCCACCCATGAGAGAGGGATCTCAACACAGGAAAACAACAGGACACACACGCATTGTAGCTGAAATCATCTCTCTAGCTTTTAGGCTTCATTCACACTTGGCGGACTCCGTCGCTACGGAGTCCGCCTGCTCCCGTCGGCTCAGCGGGAGATCAGTTCGCAGATCTACGCTGAGCCGACGATGACAAGCTCCTCTCTGCTCACTGAGCGGGGAGGGGCTTGTCGGGCACCGCTGTGTCCCTATGGAGCGATCTGATGAAAACGGACAGCATGTCCGTTTTCATCAGATCTTACCCGATCTGATCCGCATGGACGGATGGGGACGTGGCCCCCATACGTCTGTTTTTATCGGGTCGGATCGGGTCGGATGTCAGCGGACATGTCTCCGCTGACATCCGATGCTCCATAGCGATGCATGGAGCGGCCGTTCAGGTCCGCCGACAGACGGACCCGAACGGCCAAGTGTGAATGAGGCCTTACTGATAATACTATGAGAGTATATGCATTACAAAAAGGGGAGGGAACATAATACATTAATTTGGGTAGTGAACAAAGAAATATTATGTTAGCAATATGTGATTGGTTAATACAGAACAGCGTGTCTTGTAGACATAATGAGTAAAATAACACCTGCAAAAGAAGGTTACAGAAGGGAGAGAATGTTCTCACCATAAGATAAGAAAGTATACACATTGCTAGTCTCACCAGCTACCAAAAAAGATTCCCACAGTACATAACATCTGTGAGGCCCCGTACACACGACCGAGGAACTCGACGTGCCAAACACATCGAGTTCCTCGTCGAGTTCAGTGTGGAAGCCGCCGAGGAGCTCGGCGGGCCGACTTTCCTCATTGAACAACGAGGAAATAGAGAACATGTTCTCTTTTCGGCCCGACGAGTTCCTCAACGGTTTCCTCGCTGAAAAGTGTACACACAACCGAGTTTCTCGGCAGAATCCAGCTCCGACCGAGTTTCTGGCTGAATTCTGCCGAGAAACTCGGTCGTGTGTACGGGGCCTGGGAAGAAGAAGAAGAAAGATACATCTTTTTAGCCATATCTAAGAATGCTGCATGTATAATCTTCTCTCAGGGACAAAACCTTACAGAAAACTATGTGTACAAGGCCATTTAGAATTCTACTAAAATGAGTAAAATAATATTCACTCTAAAACCTATTAACCCTTCGCAACCATATGTATAGTTAAGGAAGGATCCTAACTGTAGAACCTTAACCCCTTACAGTCCCCTCTTAAATCAAGAATTTGATTTTCTCCTACAGAAGTGGGATCAAGGGTACTGAGGGCCTTTTCCACCCACCTTAGATAATGGGGTTATTTTCCCTGAGTTGCCTGTATCTCTTAATATATTCAGCATAGCTTGATGGAGTGGGATCAAAAGGGGATGTTTGATCAGGGAGTAAGGAGGGGTACATAGAAAGATTATCAATTCCTTTACTGAGCATCTTCCTTAGACAAAGGAAAATACAGCACACTACGATACCTATAACTGTAAGTATGATCACTATAATGATCCCTAGCTGGATAAAAGCTTGTTTCCAGCTGGTGAATCATCCAAAGTATTGATCCCAGGGGTTGTCTATACCAGAGTTCTTTTTTAACTCAACTGACAGATCTTCCAGTTTCTTTATGGCTAATGGAACCTTACCCTTAGGGCTAGTATTGTCCGGAATGTAAGTGCAACAGCCTTCTACCCGGTCAATAAATTTACATGTTCCCCCTTTCTCGGCAAGGATCATATCTAGGGCCATTCTATCCTGGAATGTCATCTGAGAGGTGGCCTCTAACTGTTTTGCCATTCCCTTTAGAGCATGGGTCTTCAAACTACGGCCCTCCAGTTGTTCAGGAACTACAATTCCCATCATGCCTTGTCATGTATGTGAATGTCAGTGTGTTACAATGCCTCATGGGATGTGTAGTTCTACAACAGCTGGAGGGCCGTAGTTTGAGGATCCCTGCTTTAGAGCATCTCTTGTGTAATTGACAAATCTCTGTTGATTGTAATAAATGTAGTTAATCCAGTCTACATTTTTATTTATAGTTACCAGGGGAAACAGGGATTCAAAGCCTGCCGCAACTTGGTCTCTGGCTTTGAATTCATCTGGGACCCCTCTTGGCACCCCTATTGCATCTATGTATACATGTGGGTCAAAGCTACCTATAGGGACTCTTCTTTTCCTTCTTGAAGGGGAGTCTGGGTGGGACTCAGCCTGTCCTTCAGAAAGGATGTGTAGGGGCATAATAATTTTAGCCAATACACACTGTCCCTTCCAAGGAGTATCTAGCTTAGTTCGGATTTTCATATCACCACATATCCAGTAAATGTCTCCCAGTGATCGGGTCTGATTGGCTATGATTGTTTTTCTATTTTCAAAAGCAGAACCCTGAAGAAAAAGACTTAAGGTCTCTGCCCCTCGTTGTGTTACTCACATAGCAGGTGTAATTTCCTGGACATATGGTGATTCCATCCCCTGGATTGGAATTCTTTGATATGATGGGGTACTCTGTGTGTGTGAACAGGCTCAAAAAATATTTTCCTGGTCCACTGGTATGTGTATGGGCACAGTTCCCAGGTGAGGCCTGGCCCTACCACACACATAGCAGTTAGACTTATTATGTTGCTTCCCACATATTCCCTGTATCACCCCCAACTCTTCTAGGTGATATATGTAGTTACGCTCAAAAAATGCTTCTGTCGCCCTTCCTTCCAAATTGCAGCACTGCTCAGCGCTTAGGATGCAAGCTGAGGTAATGTTGGGCACAGGTAATTAAATAAATAAAGCAAGATAAAAGCTGCTGCTTAAAACGGGAGAAGCAATGATATAATATACAGTGAATATAAAACTTCTAAAACCTTAAAAGTCCAAAGTTCAATAAAACACTGTAGCAGCGCTATTCCCAGACCAGCGTCTGAGACACTTCTATATGTCCATATTACTATAGGAAATCGGATGATAGTGCTGATAGATAGACAGAAAGTAAATCTTCAATTAGTGCTCCTTTCACCAGAGGGGGCGTTCACCACGTGGGGGGATAAACCCCTTAAGGGGATGCACTCACCACAATTAAGTAAAAGTAAAGCCTTGAGCATGTATCTCTGTATATCTCCTGGATGTTGCAATCTCCACCAGCCAATGTGTTTATGTTCAATCAAATCGCCATCACATGGAAACAGAGGGAACTCAAATAGTGTGATATTGTTTATATAAATATAAGTTTTATTGAGCCCCAAAACACATCCCCTAATACATTATGCGTACCATAAATATAAAAGTGACAAGCAAATAAAACAATTGATGCCAGTACTGTGCCTGTATGCCTCTCCTGGCCGGACAGTATAGTTGCTAGAAGCAGACTTTTTCCCTGTCACGGAACCATGAACCAGACGTACAACAAGAGATAAGTGAAAATAAGAATGCTTTATTGAAAATCAAGCTGTAAAGCAAAAGTCCAAACGGATGGTGAAAACCGAAGCAGAGTCTTTGCGAAGCCAGAGATCAGGAACCAGAAGGGTAGTCAGACGAAGCCAGGATCAGGAACCAGCAGGGAAGTCAGACGAAGCCAGGATCGGAACCAGAAGCAGCAGCAGTCTTAGAAGCATGTGAACACAGGAGGACCAAGCAAGGAACTGAAGCCACAGACTCCTATATATATGAGCCAGGCATCCAGCTCCTCCCAGTGGGAAGGAGGAGCCGCAGGGTGGGAGGCTACAAGAAACCCAGAAACCAAGATGGCCGCCAGCACATGTCAAACGAAGGAGGACAGCAAGGAGGTAAGACCATGACAGTACCTCCCCCTCAAGGGCCCCTCCTCCGCGGAGCAAAAAACGGTTTCTGAGGGAAGCGTACGTGGAAGGCTCGGAGCAAGGTAGGAGCATGGACATCTGCGGAGGGAACCCAGGAACGCTCCTCTGGACCATAACCACGCCAGTGGACCAAAAACTGCACCCGACCGCGGACCAGGCGTGAGTCCAGGATATTGCTCACCTCATACTCCTCATGATTGCCCACTTGGACCGGACGAGGCTGAGGAACCGAGGAAGTGAAGCGATTGCACACCAGTGGCTTCAACAGGGAGACATGAAACACGTTGGAGATCCGCATGCCAGGTGGAAGCGCAAGGGCATAGGTCACCGGGTTTACCCTGCGAAGCACTCGGAAGGGACCAACAAAGCGAGGAGCCAGCTTGGGAGTGGGCACACGAAGGTTGAGGTTGCGGGTGGACAACCATACACGGTCTCCGACCTGGTAGGAAGGAGCAGGCGCTCGTCTGCGATCACCCTGGAGTTTCTGGCGCTGCGCAGAGACCTCAAGGGACTTCTGGATCTGTACCCAAGAAGCACGTAGGACGGAAAGGTGATCCTCCACAGCCGGAATATCCTGGGGAGAGAATGCCTCCGGTAACACGGCAGGTTGGAACCCATAATTGGCCATGAAGGGAGACGTCCCAGAGGAAGAGTTCACCGCCGTGTTCCTGGCAAACTCAGCCCAAGGCAGGAGGTCAACCCAATTGTCTTGGTGATCGGAGACATAGCAACGAAGGAATTGCTCCAAGGCCTGATTGGATCGTTCTGCGGCCCCATTGGACTGAGGGTGGTAGGCCGAGGAGAAGGAGAGATGAATCCCCAACTGGGAGCAAAAGGCGCGCCAGAACCTGGACACAAACTGACTCCCCCGATCCAACACAATCTCCCTGGGCAAACCGTGCAACCGGAAGACCTTCCTGGCAAAAATCGTGGCCAACTCTTGTGCAGAGGGTAACTTCTTGAGAGGAACACAGTGGCACATCTTGGAAAACCGATCCACAATCATGAGACTGACCGTATGGCCTCGGGATGCAGGGAGGTCCACGATGAAATCCATCCCCAGGTGCGACCATGGGCGCTCCCCGGTGGCTATGGGTTGCAGAAGGCCCAACGGAAGGTGCCGAGGGGACTTACTCTGGGCACAAACGGAGCATGCCGCTACATATGCGGCGATGTCGGAACGTAGGGAAGGCCACCAGAACAGACGTGAAACAGCCCAGGACAGCTGATTCTTTCCAGGATGCCCCGCGGTCTTGGAGTTATGGTAGGTTCGCAACAACCGAGTGCGCAACTCCTCAGGCACAAAACATCTGCCGTTGGGTCTCCCAGAGGGAGCACCAGATTGAGCCGCCAAAATCTGCTCACCCAGGGGAGAGGTCAGGCTGGTGCGAATGGCGGCCAGGATCTGATTCGGAGGTATGACCGAAGTCGGAATCGATTCCTCCCTGGACAGCTCGGAGTACTGCCGTGATAAGGCATCCGCCCTGATGTTCTTGGAACCGGGTAGGTAGGAGACCACGTAATTAAAACGTGACAAGAACAGAGCCCATCTGGCCTGACGTGGTGACAATCTCTTGGCCTCAGAAAGGTAGGTCAGATTCTTGTGGTCCGTCAGGATGAGAACCGGAACCACCGAGCCCTCGAGCAAGTGCCTCCATTCTTTAAGGGCCTGCACGATGGCCAATAACTCCCTGTCACCAATCTGATAGTTGCACTCCGCGGGAGACAGTTTCCGGGAGTAAAACCCACAAGGAAGCAGAGGACCCTCTGGTGTTCTACACTGAGACAGAAGAGCGCCTACTCCCGTCTCAGACGCGTCCACCTCGAGGACAAAGGGCAACCCAGGGTTGGGATGCGACAGAATCGGAGCCGACACAAAGGCGGATTTTAGGGCCTCAAAAGCTCGGATGGCCTCGAGCGGCCAGACCTGGGAATTACTGCCCTTCCTGGTCAGATCCGTGAGAGGCTTGGCCAGCATGGAAAAGTCCCTGATGAACTTCCGATAATAATTGGCGAAGCCCAAAAAGCGCTGCAGGGAACGAAGGCCACTGGGCTGGGGCCACTGTAAGACAGCCGAAACCTTCTCAGGATCCATGGAGAACCCCTCAGCGGAAATGATGTAACCTAGGAAGGTTACCTGGGATCGGTGAAATTCGCATTTCTCAAGCTTACCGAACAGCTTGTTCTCTCGTAACCGTTGCAACACTCGTTTGACATCCAGAATGTGGGCCTCCATGGATTCAGAGTATACCAAGATGTCATCCAAATAGACCACCACACACTGCTGCAACAGGTCACGGAAAACATCATTGATGAATTCCTGAAAGACTGCGGGCGCATTGCACAACCCAAAGGGCATAACCAAGGATTCATAATGACTGGTCCGGGTGTTAAACGCGGTCTTCCACTCATCGCCCGTCTTGATCCTTACCAGGTTATATGCCGCCCTCAGGTCGAGTTTGGTAAAGACCGTGGCCTCTTTAAGGCGATCGAACAGCTCGGAAATCAAGGGTATCGGGTAAGCGTTCTTGATCGTGATGCGATTGAGACCCCTGTAATCGATGCAAGGCCTCAACTCACCGCCCTTCTTTTTCACAAAGAAAAATCCAGCCCCTGCCGGGGACGAGGATTTGCGAATGTGCCCGCGTGAAAGCGCCTCCATCACGTACTCCTCCATGGCCTCATTCTCCGCTACCGACAGTGGATAGACCCTGCCACGAGGAGCGCACCAGGTTGTAACTCTATGGCACAATCGTATGGGCGGTGCGGAGGTAGAGCAACCGCACACACCTTATCGAATACATCCCGGTACTCCTCGTATTCAGGAGGCAACAGAGAGTCCGAGGAAGTACACAGCAACTTGACAGGCCCATGGATGCAACTAGCCCCACACTGCGGTGACCACGAGAGGATCTCGGCCGATCTCCAATCGAAAGTCGGATTATGCTTCTGGAGCCAGGGGTACCCCAAGACCACTGAGTAGTGTGGAGACGAAATAACCTGGAAGCAGACCGACTCTCTGTGAACGGCACCAATGGCTATCCCCACTGGAAGGGTCTCATGAGTCACGTGTGACGGCTGGAGGGGTCTGCCGTCTATCGCCTCAAGAGCCAGCGGGGAACCTCGAGCCTGCAGAGGAATGGAATTGGCGGCAGCGAACACCCATCAATGAACAAACCACCAGCACCAGAGTCCACCAACGCCTGGGTCATCACCGAGCCCCCGACCCAGGAGAGGACAACAGTGATCAGTGGTTTGTCAACACGGGAAACCGGGGACGAGGAGACTCCACCCAAGATCTGCCCCCGACAGGATCTCAGGTGCGAGCGTTTCCCGGACGGTTCGGACATGCCAACCGAAAATGACCACCGAGACCACAGTACATGCATCGGCCCTCGCGTCTCCGGAGTGCCCTCTCCCCCTCGGACAGGCGAGCAAACCCCAGCTGCATGGGTTCACCCCCAGACAAGTCAACCCCAGGAAGCGTGGGAGGAGAGGGAGGCACGGGTGGGACAGCAAACTTAGGCGCCAAACTGTTAGGAGGCCTCCGCAGGCACTCCTTAAAGGAAGGTCTCTCCCTGAGTCTGGTGTCAATCAAAATCAGGAAAGAAATAAGAGCCTCGAGCTCCACTGGTAGGTCCTTAGCTGCAACCTCATCCTTCAAGGCATCCGAGAGACCATGAGAGAAAGCAGCGACCAGAGCCTCATTATTCCAGCCCACCTCTGCTGCCAGGGTACGAAATTCAATGGCGTATTCGGCTACGGATCGTGAACCCTGTCTGACGGACATAAGGAGCTTCGCAGCAGAGGCAGCGCGAGCCGGCACATCGAATACCTTCCGAAGAGAAGCAACAAAACCGGAAAACTCGGCAACCACCGGATTGTTGTTCTCCCATAAAGGGCTGGCCCAGGCCAAGGCCCTGTCCGAGAGCAGCGAGATCAAGAAGCCCACCTTTGATCTCTCAGTAGGAAAGGCATGTGGCAGCAACTCGAAATAAATGCCCACCTGGTTAAGGAAACCTCGGCACTGAGTTGGCTCTCCCCCAAAGCGCTGTGGAAGGGGGGCAGAACCGGTCATACCCCGAAACACCGCAGGCGCAACAACAGGTGTCGGGGTAGACTCTGGCGCAACAACCGGAGCGGCAGTAGGAGCGGGCCCAGGAGCGTCCACCGACCCATCGGCAACGGGAGCGAAATGAGCCGTGCGTTTAAGCAGGGTTTGCAACGCCACAGCGAACCGACCCAACAGGTGATCCTGCTGATCAAGTCTGGCAACCAGCGTGGGTAGCGAGGATGGCCCTGTACCGTCAGAATTCATGGCTTGGTCCTAATGTCACGGAACCATGAACCAGACGTACAACAAGAGATAAGTGAAAATAAGAATGCTTTATTGAAAATCAAGCTGTAAAGCAAAAGTCCAAACGGATGGTGAAAACCGAAGCAGAGTCTTTGCGAAGCCAGAGATCAGGAACCAGAAGGGTAGTCAGACGAAGCCAGGATCAGGAACCAGCAGGGAAGTCAGACGAAGCCAGGATCGGAACCAGAAGCAGCAGCAGTCTTAGAAGCATGTGAACACAGGAGGACCAAGCAAGGAACTGAAGCCACAGACTCCTATATATATGAGCCAGGCATCCAGCTCCTCCCAGTGGGAAGGAGGAGCCGCAGGGTGGGAGGCTACAAGAAACCCAGAAACCAAGATGGCCGCCAGCACATGTCAAACGAAGGAGGACAGCAAGGAGGTAAGACCATGACATTCCCTGTTCCTGGTTCGAGGGCTGTACAAGGTGTCAGGTCATTGGATTAGCGTCACGCCCTGACGCGTTTCGTCATTGGTTGACTTCTTCTGAGGGCGTGACTAAGCCAATCCATGACCTTCTATAAATATCTGCCCGTGGAGCGCATCTCTGCTCTCATTGGCTACTCGCGGTCACGTGTGCGTGTCATGCCGCGGCATGCGCACCAGCGATACGCTAGAGATAATTTGGTCAGCAAGTGGAGCGTGTCTCCTCACTTACTGGCCAAATCCAGTCACGTGAGCGCGTCATGCCGCACACGCGCCCACACGACCTGAGAACACACAAGGCGGAAGTGGAGCATCAGCGCGTGGAGCGCATCTCCTCGCCCATTGGTCAGCTCTAGTCACGTGAGCGCGTCACGTTACGCATGCGCACATACGCTTGATGCAATAATTAACACAGTTGAGGGGCTCCGCTGATTATACAAACACAGCCCATACATTCAAGAATGTATTATATTGCTGGTAAACCGTAGCGGAGCATAGCCGTATCTACAAACAGGATACCCATGCACCATAATGCGCTTACATCCAGCAGCATCGTGGTTATAATAACATGGGTACAGTTATGCAAAACAGCGTTCCAAAATGATAAAATAAACTTATACATTAAAATGACATTTTCAAATGAAGTGATAACCAGAGTATATAATATCAGCAAGATGTTGCGTACATTAGAGATGGGCAAGTTAGAAATGCACAATTAATATTATGAATCTCCCAACTGGGTAATAGAGCCTCCACAATAGTGGTAGGTCATAAACTCTCTGGCATAAGATGCCCTAAAAATATATATATATATATATTGTGCATAAAATAGCTGACCCAGCAATAATACCACACTGACGCCAGACATTGCCAGTATAATAAAATAAATAAAACTGGGTCACTAGATGTAGCCTCCACTCTCTAAATACATATAAAAGCATAATATTAATAAAACCTGTATCTGAAAAATGACCTTATGATCCATAAAGATTAAAAATAATCCATAAAGGTTAAAATACTCAATGAGGGTTAAAATAGACCCACATGGCTTAAAAGTATAGATAAAATAGTGTGTAATAAAAGACCATGCATAACATGCATTAAAACCAGGGATAAAAGAATAAACCTGAACCTCGGAAGAAAATTTTAAGCGTCACTAATAAAACAATTAATATCCAGTTCTATGTTGAGGCCTTTGGGCGCTAAAACATCAGTAGAAAAAATCCAACGAGTTTCCCGTTTGGACAGTTCACGTACCCTATGTGAGCCTCTCCAATTTTTTTCGAGGTGCTCCACACCCCAAAATTGGAGCCCAGAAGGGTCTTGATTGTGTTTGAGCTTAAAATGCCATGACACGTTATGGTCCTTATAGCCTGACCGGATGTTATTAATATGTTCTAAAATGCGCACTTTCAACTTTCTTTTGGTGCGACCAATATAGAGGAGGTCGCATGGGCACTTCAAAGCATATACCACATAGTCTGTATTGCAGGTCATAAATTGTTCTATTTTAAATCCTTGAATGTATGGGCTGTGTTTGTATAATCAGCGGATCCCCTCAACTGTGTTAATTATTGCATCAAGCGTATGTGCGCATGCGTAACGTGACGCGCTCACGTGACTAGAGCTGACCAATGGGCGAGGAGATGCGCTCCACGCGCTGATGCTCCACTTCCGCCTTGTGTGTTCTCAGGTCGTGTGGGCGCGTGTGCGGCATGACGCGCTCACGTGACTGGAGTTGGCCAGTAAGTGAGGAGACACGCTCCACTTGCTGACCAAATTATCTCTCCGCCCAGGCTACTCTAGCGGATCGCGGGTGCGCATGCGCGGCATGACACGCACACGTGACCGCGAGTAGCCAATGAGAGCAGAGATGCGCTCCACGGGCGGATATTTATAGAAGGTCATGGATTGGCTAATCCAATGACCTGACACCTTGTACAGCCCTCGAACCAGGAACAGGGAAAAAGTCTGCTTCTAGCAACTATACTGTCCGGCCAGGAGAGGCATACAGGCACAGTACTGGCATCAATTGTTTTATTTGCTTGTCACTTTTATATTTATGGTACGCATAATGTATTAGGGGATGTGTTTTGGGGCTCAATAAAACTTATATTTATATAAACAATATCACACTATTTGAGTTCCCTCTGTTTCCATGTGATGGCGATTTGATTGAACATAAACACATTGGCTGGTGGAGAGTGCAACATCCAGGAGATATACAGAGATACATGCTCAAGGCTTTACTTTTACTTAATTGTGGTGAGTGCATCCCCTTAAGGGGTTTATCCCCCCACGTGGTGAACGCCCCCTCTGGTGAAAGGAGCACTAATTGAAGATTTACTTTCTGTCTATCTATCAGCACTATCATCCGATTTCCTATATTAATATGGACATATAGAAGTGTCTCAGACGCTGGTCTGGGAATAGTGCTGCTACAGTGTTTTATTGAACTTTGGACTTTTAAGGTTTTAGAAGTTTTATATTCACTGTATATTATATCATTGCTTCTCCCGTTTTAAGCAGCAGCTTTTATCTTGCTTTATTTATTTAATTACCTGTGCCCAACATTACCTCAGCTTGCATCCTAAGCGCTGAGCAGTGCTGCAATTTGGAAGGAAGGGCGACAGCAGCATTTTTTGAGCATATACTTGTTTTATTCTCAGCAGCTATGGATGCTTTGAGGTTCTTGAGTAACAGGAATTTAGATATGAACACATTATTTATCGATGATGAACCTACCACCGCTCAAGTAAATTATAATAATATCTTATCAGGACTGGGCAACATTTTAGAGAAACAAGTAAGAACTTGGTGGGACATTTGTACCCTAGAACAATATATTAAAAATAAAATTATCATTAGAAGTTTGAGGTGGGATGTCACACCACAAGACGGTCTGGATGATCAAGGATCGATCCAAGAATGGTATGATTTTTTCATAGGGGTTGGGTTCAAACTACAGGAGCTCATTCTCCAGAGAAAAAAACGTAAAATGGCACGCCTTGAATCTAAGATTAACGAATTACAACAACAATTGCATCTAATAAAGGATAGCCAGCAGATCACCGAATTTAACAGAACGAATAAACGGCTTGAAAAAGTCGATAAGGACACACAAAAAAAGAAAATAAAAAAGTATCATAGAGATATGGGGGACTTCAAGGCAAATACTATCTTTGCATGGCAACAAAATCTACCAGACACAGTAAATATGGTAGAAAAAGTGCGACCACTGCAGAACGAACTAGTACAAATTGCACCACCTCAACCCCCGATTAGAGAATCGGTGAATGCATACGCGGACGGAGACGCGACTTATGGCACACCGACACGATTCTCTACACCAGTTAAGAGGGGCCGTGGAAAAACAAGAGGCCCAAACCCAAGAGGTAATCCGGGTCAATCACAACAAAATGGGCCATACCAGGTGCCAACACATAATAAATTCCAACCATTACAGACATACCAACAAAATTACTATGAAAATGCCCCCCCACAGCGTCCTTTTTTAGGGAGAGGAGGAGGAGAAGCACCGAGGAGAGGGAGAGGTTATCCACCTCGCAGGGGGAAACCCCAATATTATCCTGTACCCCAATTCAGAGATCAGAACCCACGAGAACCACCACCATTGAATCAATGGGAGAGAGAACAGGTGCCCCAGCCAAGGCACAAAGAACCAGAGGATGTAGGGCCGGAAGGAAGACTCAGCATAAGAAGAAGACATCAAGAATAGGGGGGATCTTTAATTTAAGCCCGGTAGAGTTGACACATAAAGAAATCAACATTCTTAATCTAGGCTTAAAATGTGGAATGAAAAGGCCTGTAAATAAGTTTGACGTCTTCATAGACGTACATAAATATATTCGTAAGCTGAATATTTTGTGGGGAACAGCATGTGTGCAAACAATAAACCAACGCTAACAGATGGTATACAGAACAGTGGTTTGAAAAACAAATCCCTCTTCAATCCGCTCAATAACCCGAATCATCAAATAGAGGTTTTTAAGAGTCTGGTGTTGCGAGACCTAGATGAACTGAAGCCTGCAAAGAATGTGAACTTTAAGCATATTAAAGAAGGGATCGATAAACTCGAAGAGCGTAACGATATCATCATTAGACCAGCGGATAAAGGGGGAGGGGTTGTAATTCTTACAAAAGAATTTTATCACAACCAGATCACAGAAATGCTAGCAGAAAGAGACACATATGCAATACTAAAACAGGACCCAACAACGGCTTATACAGGACAATTGGAGACAGTGATCAATATTGGCTCTAGATCAGGAGTATTAACTACAAAAGAACGCAAATACCTGATGCCTGCTAGTAGCAAAGTCCCAACTATATATACTTTGCCGAAAATCCACAAGGATCCCATGAATCCTCCAGCTAGGCCAATAGTGAATAGCATTGATTCAATCTCGTCACGACTAGGACAATACTTGGATACCTTCTTACAGAAAAGTGTTAAAACTACAAAGTCATACCTTAAAGACACAAAAGATCTTTTAATCTGTCTTCAAGATCTTGTTTTTACAACTGACCAACCTATCATATTAGTAACAGCGGATGTGGCATCTCTATACTCAGTAATACAGCACGATGATGCGATCTTAGCCCTAAATTGGGCACTGAGCAGTAGAGATGACTTGCCACATAACCAGAAGGTATTCTTAGGTCACGCATTGAACTTTTGCTTATCGCATAACTACTTCTGGTACGATAGCAAATTCTATTCACAAAAAAGAGGCGTTGCGATGGGAGCCAGATTTGCTCCCAGCATCGCCAACCTTTTTATGGCCGAATGGGAGGATAAGGTGATTTTTAACAACCAAAGAACAGAGCTTCTATTTTATAAACGTTTTATAGATGACCTATTTTTTATCTGGACCGGTTCCCATAGCTCTCTGGAAGAATTTTTAATTGTTTTAAATAACAATAAAAATAATATTAAATTATCCTCGGAATCTAGTGAAACAGAAATAAATTTCTTGGATGTTACAATATATCGCCAAAACACGAAATTGCAAACGAAAGTCTACTTCAAGCCAACCGATAGGAATAGTTATTTGCCCATTTCAAGTGGTCATCATCCTTTATGGATTCGAAATATTCCTAAAGGTCAAATTATGCGAGTAAGAAGGAATTGCTCTGAAGATTCAAATTTCTTGATACAATCAAAGACTCTCACCGATAGGTTTGAAGCCAGAGGCTATAAGCCGATAGTGATGGAAAAATTGGTTGAAGATATATTGGCTATACCAAGAGAGACGTGTTTACAACCAAAACCTATTTCCGAAACTAGTACTACAAACAGTAAAGAATGGGGGTTTATATCACAGTATCATATGCAATATAAAGAAGTAGAGGCGATATTCAATAAACATTGGCATGTCTTAAAGTTGGATAAGAAAATAGGGAATGTCCTTCCCCAAAATCCACAATTTATCTACCGGAAATCAACCAGCCATGGAGACCGGATAGTTAAAAAAGTTCTTGATCCCCCTGCCAAACCAAAGTCTTTTTGGGACCAAAAAGGCTTCTTTGCCTGTAAAAGATGTAAAGCATGCCAGTCCATATCAAGACCATCAAGGGGAATAGATAGATTCCTATCTCCATCTAATAACCAGGAATTTAAAATAGAACAATTTATGACCTGCAATACAGACTATGTGGTATATGCTTTGAAGTGCCCATGCGACCTCCTCTATATTGGTCGCACCAAAAGAAAGTTGAAAGTGCGCATTTTAGAACATATTAATAACATCCGGTCAGGCTATAAGGACCATAACGTGTCATGGCATTTTAAGCTCAAACACAATCAAGACCCTTCTGGGCTCCAATTTTGGGGTGTGGAGCACCTCGAAAAAAATTGGAGAGGCTCACATAGGGTACGTGAACTGTCCAAACGGGAAACTCGTTGGATTTTTTCTACTGATGTTTTAGCGCCCAAAGGCCTCAACATAGAACTGGATATTAATTGTTTTATTAGTGATGCTTAAAATTTTCTTCCGAGGTTCAGGTTTATTCTTTTATCCCTGGTTTTAATGCATGTTATGCATGGTCTTTTATTACACACTATTTTAACTATACTTTTAAGCCATGTGGGTCTATTTTAACCCTCATTGAGTATTTTAACCTTTATGGATTATTTTTAATCTTTATGGATCATAAAGTCATTTTTCAGATACAAGTTTTATTAATATTATGCTTTTATATGTATTTAGAGAGTGGAGGCTACATCTAGTGACCCAGTTTTATTTATTTTATTATACTGGCAATGTCTGGCGTCAGTGTGGTATTATTGCTGGGTCAGCTATTTTATGCACAATATATATATATATATTTTTAGGGCATCTTATGCCAGAGAGTTTATGACCTACCACTATTGTGGAGGCTCTATTACCCAGTTGGGAGATTCATAATATTAATTGTGCATTTCTAACTTGCCCATCTCTAATGTACGCAACATGTTCTCTTGCTGATATTATATACTCTGGTTATCACTTCATTTGAAAATGTCATTTTAATGTATAAGTTTATTTTATCATTTTGGAACGCTGTTTTGCATAACTGTACCCATGTTATTATAACCACGATGCTGCTGGATGTAAGCGCATTATGGTGCATGGGTATCCTGTTTGTAGATACGGCTATGCTCCGCTACGGTTTACCAGCAATATAATACATCCTTGAATGTATGGGCTGTGTTTGTATAATCAGCGGAGCCCCTCAACTGTGTTAATTATTGCATCAAGCGTATGTGCGCATGCGTAACATGACGCGCTCACGTGACTAGAGCTGACCAATGGGCGGGGAGATGCGCTCCACGCGCTGATGCTCCACTTCCGCCTTGTGTGTTCTCAGGTCGTGTGGGCGCGTGTGCGGCATGACGCGCTCACGTGACTGGAGTTGGCCAGTAAGTGAGGAGACATGCTCCACTTGCTGACCAAATTATCTCTCCGCCCAGGCTACTCTAGCGGATCGCGGGTGCGCATGCGCGGCATGACACGCACACGTGACCGCGAGTAGCCAATGAGAGCAGAGATGCGCTCCACGGGCGGATATTTATAGAAGGTCATGGATTGGCTTAGTCACGCCCTCAGAAGAAGTCAACCAATGACGAAACGCATCAGGGCGTGACGCTAATCCAATGACCTGACACCTTGTACAGCCCTCGAACCAGGAACAGGGAAAAAGTCTGCTTCTAGCAACTATACTGTCCGGCCAGGAGAGGCATACAGGCACAGTACTGGCATCAATTGTTTTATTTGCTTGTCACTTTTATATTTATGGTACGCATAATGTATTAGGGGATGTGTTTTGGGGCTCAATAAAACTTATATTTATATAAACAATATCACACTATTTGAGTTCCCTCTGTTTCCATGTGATGGCGATTTGATTGAACATAAACACATTGGCTGGTGGAGAGTGCAACATCCAGGAGATATACAGAGATACATGCTCAAGGCTTTACTTTTACTTAATTGTGGTGAGTGCATCCCCTTAAGGGGTTTATCCCCCCACGTGGTGAACGCCCCCTCTGGTGAAAGGAGCACTAATTGAAGATTTACTTTCTGTCTATCTATCAGCACTATCATCCGATTTCCTATATTAATATGGACATATAGAAGTGTCTCAGACGCTGGTCTGGGAATAGCACTGCTACAGTGTTTTATTGAACTTTGGACTTTTAAGGTTTTAGAAGTTTTATATTCACTGTATATTATATGATATATGTAGTTAGCTGTAATCCAGACAAGGGAAAATACTGGAAATGAAATCAGTCCTATTAGTAGCCACAGTTTGCCAGAATCCGGTGATAACAGGATTGTCCTTTTTCACAGGGTCAGGGCTGTCTGCCCCCGTTAATACCCCCTTTTCTTGACTGTCCTGTTCGAGGTCAGGGCTGTCCGCCCCCGTTAGCACCTCCTTTCTTGACTGTCCTGTTCGAGGTCAGGGCTGTCCGTCCCCGTTAGCACCTCCTTTCTTGACTCTGGTTCCTCTGACTCAGGGTCCCTGCATACCAGCAGCATGGATCCAGGTAGGACTGTGTTCAGTTAGGATTACAGTGAAATCCTGTTGTTTCTTTCCCTTCTTCAGCTGTTTTATCACCACTACATCTCCTTCCTTGAAAGGGTGAGTGTTGCTGTGGAAGAAACGGAAACTTGCGAGTAACATTGTCTTTGACTTCTATTAAAATTTCAATCAACTTTCTCATATATTCATCCCTAATGTTGTCAAGATTATCTTGTGTCATGAATGTGTGTCTGGCCCAAGGTGTTGGGAAAAGCCTACCCATCAGGATTTCAAAAGGAGAATATCCTAGGGTTGCATTTGGTGTCATTCTTATTTCAGCAAGGACAGCTGGGAGGTATCTTTTCCAGTTTTCAAACGTACCTCCTGTAGCTTTCCTCAGCTTATCTTTGATTTGGGAAGTAAATGCTGGGCCTTGGCCTGAATTTATTTGTAGTGGTATTCCCCACCTGGGGATGATTTCCCCTGTGAAGACTACCACTGCCGTTTCAGCATCTTCCCTCTTAGTGGGAAACATTTCAGACCAGTGGGAGAACATGTCTGCAATCATACAGACTGGTTGTTGTCCTCCTTTTCGCTGTGAAATGTGGGTGAAATCAATTTAAAAGGTGTATATACGGGATTGTGGGGTGGAGCAATCCAATGTGGGTTATTGGGATTGCTCCTGATGCATGTAATGCACCTTTTGACATAACTTTCTATCAATTGCCTGGCATTTGTAACATAGGTGTCCTATCCCATGATAATGTGTAATGTATTTTGGGGCACTACACTGTGGGATGCCTGTGCAATGTATTGGGGCAGTACACTGTGGGATGCATGTGCAATGTATATTGGGGCACTACACTGTGGGATGCATGTCTCCCCTCTTTGCAGATCAATCCAGTTTTAGGATTTTTCTGCAAAACAGGATAACACCAGTCCTTGGGATGCTGAGCGCTGGAGATCAGCGACCAGTGGGGCTTCTTCTGGGAGAATAGGGACCAGGGCGGGCATTTGCAACAAGGTCTCCCCTCTTTGGGCCGCTCGCTTCGCCTCCTGGTCAGCCAAGGCATTCCCTTTGCTGATCTCGTCAGTACACCTAGTGTGTGCTCTGCAGTGTATAATGGCAAGTTCACTGGGAAGGGTGATGGCTCTGATAAGTTTGTTAATAAACTGTGAGTGGGAAATTCCTTCCCCATCAGCTCTTACGTATACTTCTAGGGACAACCGTCCCCCATGACCAAAGGTGTGAATAGTCACTGGTTGGTCTGTGTAAATTTCACATGCTCTAATGAGAGCAATGAGTTCAGCTGCTTGAGCCGACTGGTAAGAGATGGACTTGGCTTCTAGAACTACATCAGGAAATTTAACTACTGCATACCCTGCCAGGCAGGTGTTGTCACTGGGCCCGGTACATAAACCATGCACAAAGACAACACCCGCACCCGGGATGGGTGTGTTCATCATGTCCAGTCCGGGGGAGACAACCATTTCAATTTCCTCCAGACAGTCATGACAATCGGGTCCTTTATCCTCAGATGACTTCATACCTAGAAGTGCATCTAGGATCATGGCCGGGCCCGATTTGCTGGCACTATACTCAATGTACAGCTGTGGATTACCGAGGAGAATAACCTCATACTCACTTAATCTCTTAGCTGACATGTGTTGGGTGTGTGTGCCTTTAAGTAGGGTTACTACATCATGTGAGGTATGTAAGGTTGCAGGATGTCCTAATGTGAACACAGATGCCATTTCTACCACCATAGCGCATGTTGCCAGAGCACTAAAACAGGACGATAAACCCTGGACTTGTAGAGGCATGACCTTTGAAAAATAAGCTACAGGTTGTAGCTTGCCCCCGTGTTCTTGGGCCAGCACACCCGCCAGGGTTGTACAATTGTCTCTAACATACAACTGAAACATCAATGAAAAGTCAGGGAGGCTCAGTTCAGGACTCATTAGCAGAGCATTCTTTAATGCCTCAAAGGCATGCAACATTTCATTAGACCATTCAACATTTTTAGGAGCATTTTTCAGAGTGGCTTGTCTCAGAATATTATCATAAAAGGAGCAACCAGGAATCCACTGCCTACAACAGTTTATAATGCCAAGAAAAGACAGCATTTCTCTCTTGGTGTGTGGGGTGACCAGGCCCACTATGGCATGGATTCGAGAAGGACTGAGGCTCCTTTGACCCTTTGAGAAGACAAAGCCTAAGTATTCAACCTTTTCACTGCACCATTGCAACTTTTGCTTAGAGACTTTATAACCACATTTGCACAACCATAACATCAGTGATTTACTGTCTTGCTGACAGGCCTCCCTTGACTTACTACAGACCATCAAATCATTGATATACTGTAGTACTACCGAACCTTGGGGGGAGTGCCATGGCCTGAGTGTGGACTGAAAAACAGTACTGTATACCACGGGTGAAGTCCACAAATCCTTGAGGCACTTTCATCCAGTTTAACTGGTGTTCGCCATCAAGGGAAAAATAAAAAAATAAGATAAAAGGTCTTGTCTCCTTGTCAACAGGGACTAAAAAAACATTCTTTGAAATCTATAACAGTAAAATGTGTGGCATCATGTGGTATGTTGGCACGCACAGCATGGAGGTCAGGTTTCAGAGTGACCCTGTAAGGGGGACAGGAGATTAGACCAGTGTCATATTCCCCTGTGGCCAAAACATCTTCAGGCAGGTCCGGAGGACCCAGATATGCCTGCATGTTGTACATGGACACAATGTATAATTCAGTGAAAGCGTCAATGGGTAACACCGAGGATTCAACAATTAATCCTCCTGTCTCCTCTCTTGGGAACGGGTTACAACTGTCCATTATTGGGACATAAAACCGCTGAAACAATCAATGAACAGTTGTAAACGACCCAGAGTCTGCCCAATGTAATCTTTAATCGGTACAGAAAAATAACACTTACGTTTATATAATACTTGGTTTTTGCAATAGTGTTTTGGGCAGTCTACTGCAGCAAAAACATGGTGTAGGTTATATGGTCTCTCACTAATATGTCTAACAATGTGTAAGTTACTGTCAGATTCAGTATGCTTAAGTTACAATTCCACAAACACAATATTCCACAAATACAGTATTCACAAAACATAAATTTCTATATCATGGAACGCTCACAGTGCTCGACTGCCAAAATTCAGGTTTTACCCCGAATAATGCGTCTTCCCAAAACGTGAGCTAGTCACAGAGTTTCAGCCAAGCTGACAGCATGGATCGGGTCGAGTGAAATGTGACCACCTTTTCACTCTCAACAAAGGGATAGAAGAAGAACAACAAAATAACAACAATTTCAGTGATCCTTGTCTGTACACTCACCAACCAGACATTTGTATCACACAAACAAATTATCTTATACTTTATGCAATAGAAAAGAAAGCACAAGTTTTAAACACAATGAGACTGCCAGTTATATCTCTTTCCCAGAAAGAGATGAAGTTTCCCTGAAACTTTTTGGTGCCTCCTCGAGACACGGTTGCAAAAGATTAAGTCTCCCTGAAACTTAAACGTATTTCCCAGAAATACAATTTGCAAGAAAATAGATTTCCCTGAAACCTATGGTGTTTCCCAGAAACACAAATGTTAGCCGGCTATGAAGGTGCCTCTCTCGAGACACGGTTGCAAAAGATTAAGTCTCCCTGAAACTTAAACGTATTTCCCAGAAATGCAATTTGCAAGAAAATAGATTTCCTTGAAACCTATGGTGTTTCCCAGAAACACAAATATTAGCCGGCTAAGCCTTTGCGCCCTCTCCCCCAAATCAACACACACTATCCACTCCCGGAGTGGATCCCCATGTGTGTTGATGTATTTTAGCTCTAGATCAGAAGTCTGATCAGAGCTCCGGGTGACCCGGCAGACAAACAGCAAAAGAATGTGTATATCTTACCGGGAATTCCGGAGATGATCTTCCGATCTCGGTGGGACCTCCAAATTGTGGGGGTTGCAGACTGGCGCTGGTTGACCTTAGGCAGTCTCAGTGTGTTTGGTTCGGGTGGTCACCCATGAGAGAGGGATCTCAGCACAGGAAAACAACAAGACACACACGCATTGTAGCTGAAATCATCTCTCTGGCTTTTACTGATACTATGAGAGTATATGCATTACAAAAAGGGGAGGGAACATAATACATTAATTTGGGTAGTGAGCAAAGAAATATTATGTTAGCAATATGTGATTGGTTAATACAGAACAGCGTGTCTTGTAGACATAATGAGTAAAATAACACCTGCAAAAGAAGGTTACAGAAGGGAGAGAATGTTCTCACCATAAGATAAGAAAGTATACACATTGCTAGTCTCACCAGCTACCAAAAAAGATTCCCACAGTACATAACATCTATGAGAAGAAGAAGAAAGATACATCTTTTTAGCCATATCTAAGAATGCTGCATGTATAATCTTCTCTCAGGGACAAAAGCTTACAGAAAACTATGTGTACAAGGCCATTTAGAATTCTACTAAAATGAGTGAAATAATATTCACTCTAAAACCTATTAACCCTTCGCAACCATATGTATAGTTAAGGAAGGATCTTAACTATAGAACCTTAACCCCTTACAGATACTATTAGTCCTCTTTAAGCGTCCAGATGTTTAAATTCATCATAACGAATGTTGGTGATTGTTATGAAAAGTGAACGAATCTAATGAAAATTTGTATTTCGTACGAATCCGAATTGAGTTTCGGGCACAAAATACGAAATAACGGCTAATGCGAAACGGAACTAAACAAAATGAATTTATTGACAGTGCACATGTCTAGTATATGTATACACACTACATATAAAACAAGATTATATATATATATGTGTATATTTATATAATCTTGTTATGTAGATATATCTGCACAGGAACAAATTATTTAGTATATTTACTGGTTCCTGGAAGGAGGAGGGGAGGAGAGGTTTGCATAGATAAGGGGCGGCAACTTCCTCTGACACTCCCGTTGCTATTGAAACCTGATCTGAAACCTATTACACTGCTTGTGCAGCACTGAGCATGTGCGAGATCTGCAAGGCTGAAATCCAGGAAGTCATACAGTCTGGCTTCATGATGCCCACACTTAAGATGGCCCCAGTCAATTTCTATTTTATAAAGTATATAAATGCTGTAACAACCTAACAAAACGGACCTTAGTTTGCAGACTAACTTTACTAGAATACATTAAGCTTGTGTATTACATGGGTATTTATATTTAAAAAGTGAAATTGTGGCCGAAACTACACTTTAAGGTTTCCCAGGGCTGACATACTCTTTCTGATTGATATCTCCTGGTTTGTTTGTAGCCTGGCTACTACATTCATAAACTTTAAGCACTCCTCGCCCCCTTACATGCCTCATTTGGAATGTAATTATTTGGGGGGGAGTGGGGGCTTCAGTAGGAGACCCACTTCCTACTTCCACCTACTTCCACCTCTAGGTGATCTCCTGGGACACGTGACAGGTCCCAGGAGATCGCCTGTCCATTCGGGGAGCGCATCGCGACTCACGCATGCGCAGTGTGTGCACGGCCGTGAAGCCGAAAAGCTGTCATGGCCTGGGTGCCCAGAATTTGAATGGAGGTGCCGAGGAGAGGACCGTAATAAAGTGTCCGTTTATTAAAAGTCAGCAGTTATACTTTTTGTAGCTACTGACTTTTAATAAACAGTAAAAGGCTGGAACTCCGCTTTAACAAAAGTATAACAGGATTCACACCATTTTTGATAAGTGTAAAGGCTGGCCGAAGGCTGGCGGACGTCACTTCCGGTTTCCAGACAGCGCTTTGGCCACAGCAAGGTGTTCCTCTCCTGGGCACAATGGGGGACCTCCTGCCCACCCCCCTTCATCCCTGGGTTTCACCAGCATCGTGGGGGCCACCCAGGGCCACCCGCTTCTGCCCGCGCTCATGCCGGGGGGCTGTGGGAAGGCAGTCCATCCTCCACCCACCCTCTCTTTTCAGTGCATCAGGGAGCCGCCCGCCCGCTTCCCACGGTGCTGCCGCTGGAGGGGGAGGAGATCTTCTGTCCATCCATCCACCCTTCGCTGGGCTCAATCCCACATGGTCGGGGGGGACGCGGTCCGCTTCTCCCTGCCATCCCCTTCTCCCTGCCATCCCCATGTTCCTTCCAGCATGGGGGGGCCGCCCGGCGCTCGCGAGGGGGGGGGGCATTCATCCAGGCATCCACACTCCCACTCCTCCGTGCACAAGCCGGAAGCCCCTGCAGATCGGGTCTAATTTCCAGGCTCACACGGGGGGTGCACTCCTACGTCTCCGGGCGCACGAGGGGGAGGGGGGGCCGTCCATCCACCTTCCCTCCCACTCCTCCGGGCACACGCTGGTGTTTTGCGGGGGCCGTCCGCTCCTCCTCCCTGTCAGTTTACAAGCTCACACTGAGGGAGATGGGGGCGTCTGGCCGTCCATCCACCCTCCCTCTTACCACTCCAGGCACACGCTGTCATGGGGGGGAGGCTGTCCACCCTTCATTCCTGGGGTCATGCCAGCAGCCTATCACCCATTTCTTCAGGGACAAAGCTGGCAGCATGGGGGGGTTGGGTTGTCCTCACACAGGTTGCGCTGGCAGTTTTCATACATTGCGGTAAATTGTCATAGCGTCCTCACTGCATTCTGTCACGCCACATTTTCAGCTGATGCATTTTTCTTAGCGTCTTAGCGTTCTGTCCCTGCGTTTCTGTCATAGCGTTCTGTCCCTGCGTTTTGGTCATAGCGTTCTGTCCCTGCGTTTCGGTCATAGCGTTCTGTCCCTGCGTTTCGGTCATAGCGTTCTGTCCCTGCGTTTCTGTCATAGCGTTCTGTCCCTGCGTTTCTGTTATAGCGTTCTGTCCCTGCGTGCTGTCATAGCATTCTGTCCCTGCGTTCTGTCATAGCATTCTGTCCCTGCGTTCTGTCATAGCATTCTGTCCCTGCGTTCTGTCATAGCATTCTGTCCCTGCGTTCTGTCATAGCGTTTCTGTCATAGCGTTTCTGCCCCTGCGTTTCTGTCCCTGTGTTCTACCCCAGGTGTTTCTGTCACAGCGTTCTGCCCCAGTGGGTCTGTCACAGCGTTTCTGCCCCAGGGGTTTTCGTCACAGCTCCTGGTAGGTGCGGGGGGGGGGGTGTTTCAGTCCTTGGGTCTGGCGGGGGGGGGGGGCGGGGAGGTTGGGTGTCCGGTTTTCAATCGCAGCATGCTGTCATAGCGTTGCTGCCCCAGGTTTCTGTCATTGCATTTTCAGTCTCAATGGTCCAGTCCCAGGATTCTGTCATTGCGTTTCAGTCTCAGCGTTTCTGTCATTACGTTTTCTGCCTCAGCGGTTCAGTCTCTGCGTTTCCGTCATAGCATTTCCATATGCCCAGGATCCTGTCTTTGCATTTCTGCCCCAGTGTTCAGGCGCAGCGTTTCTCCATTAGCGTTCTGCCCCAGGGTTCTGTCATCGCATTTTCACCTCAGCATTACAGGCTCAGCAGTTCAGACTCAGCATTTCTCTCATACCTTTTTTGCCCCAGGTTTCCTGTCATGGCATTTCGGCCTCGACGTGTCAGGCTCAGCTTTTCTCTCATACCATTTCTGCCCACGTTATCTGTCATACCATTTCCGGCCCACGATTTCTGGCATAGCGTTCTGCCCCATGGTTTCTGGCATAGCGTTCTGCTCCACAATTTCTGGCACAGCATTTCTGCCCCACGATTTCTGTCATAGCGTTTCTGCCCAAGAATTTCTGTCATAGCGTTTCTGCCCCACGATTTCTGTCATAGCGTTTCTGCCCCACGATTTCTGTCATAGCGTTTCTGCCCTATGATTTCTGTCATAGCGTTTCTGCCCCACGATTTCTGTCATATCGTTTCTGCCCCGCGATTTCTGTCATAGCGTTTCTGCCCCGCGATTTCTGTCATAGCGTTTCTGCCCTGCGATTTCTGTCATAGCGTTTCTGCCCCATAAGGTCTGTCAGTGTTTGTCCGTCATAGCGTTGTCTTCTTTGTGGTTACCATGTCTCGTTGTACTTGTCCACGTTGCACCTGGGTTGGTTAGCTAGTGCTCACATCTCAGCATCTGTCACGTCTACAGATCCATACGGGCTGAAGTTTCGTTTTTTATGATTGTAGACCACAATCTTCTCGCCCGTATACCATACGTCATACGATGCACGTTCATTCGTTACACCTGTACGATTACCCACCACGGTCCGTGGGTACACTAGCCCTGAGTGTTCAGTTCAACTGCCTGTCTCTGTGCTGCAGGTTACTCAGGCTCACTTAACACATTAGGGGGGGGGGGCTGTCATCATGTTCATTCACGCACAGTGGTCTCAACGTTCTGTTCATATTCTCATACTTAGCATTTCTGGCTCTGCGTCCTAGCATTCCAGTCTCTGCGTTTCTGGCCCAGCGTTCCAGTCCCTGCGTTTCTGGCCCAGCGTTCCAGTCTCTGCGTTTCTGGCCCAGCGTTCCAGTCTCTGCATTTCTGGCCCAGCGTTCCAGTCTCTGCATTTCTGGCCCAGCGTTCCAGTCTCTGCGTTTCTGGCCCAGCGTTCCAGTCTCTGCGTTACTGGCCCAGCGTTCCAGTCTCTGCGTTTCTGGCCCAGCGTTCCAGTCTCACGTTTCTGTCATTTCTGCCCCAGTCTCGCGTTTGTCATTTCTGCCCCAGTCTCACGTTTCTGTCATTTCTGCCCCAGTCTCACGTTTCTGTCATTTCTGCCCCAGTCTCACGTGTCTGTCATTTCTGCCCCAGTCTCACGTTTCTGTCATTTCTGCCCCAGTCTCACGTTTCTGTAATTTCTGCCCCATTTTCACGTTTCTGTCATTTCTGCCCCAGTCTCACGTTTCTGTCATTTCTACCCCAGTCTCATGTTTCTGTCATTTCTGCCCCAGTCTCACGTTTCTGTCATGGCGTGGTTGTCGTTTGTTGGTTATCATGTCTCATTGTACTTTGTCATGTTGCAACTGGGTTGGTTAGCTAGTATTCGCATCTCGGGATCTGTCACGTCTACAGATCCATACGGGCTGAGGTTTCGTTTTTAATGATTGTTGACCACAATCTTCTCGCCCGTATATCATACGTCATGCGATGCACGTTCATTCTTACACCTATACAACTACCCACCACGCTCCGTGGGTACACTAGCCCTGAGTGTTCAGTTAATTGCCTGTGTCTGCACGGCAGGTTACTCGGGCTCATTTACCAATCACACAAGGGTGGGGGGGGGGTTGTCTTCAGGTTTATTCACGCGCAGTGGTCTTGACGTTTCTGCTCATGTTCTCGTACTTGGGTAGGTGCCGAGGGGGTGGTGGTTGTTGCATGTCTGGTGGTCTGTTGTCTTGTTTGCTAGTTCATGTTCCCAAGTCTGTGAGTCTGGCTTGGTTCCCATGTGCCATAATTCTATTGCCTAGTGTATTGGCCTTATCCGCCTTCTCCAGGTAGCTGACACTTAGTCTCCTGCCTGTCGTCCTTTTTTTTGCAACTTACCCTCTCACTTCCCCTCATCACCATGGGTAGTGCCGGTTGAAGGATTTCAATCCGCTTGGCCCTTGCTCCATTTCCCCCATGCATCCTCTTGTCACAAGCAGTTCATTCCTCATGGCGGGGTTGTCTCGGGCGTCAGGCTCGATCCATCTTTCATGGGTCATTGAGTTCTGAGCGGTTTCGCAGGTTCTATAGGGGGTTCCTGCTGTCCCAAGTCATGGGTCAGTGGGTTTCTCCTGTCATAGCGGATACGTATACGGTTTCCTTCCAGGCGCACGCTACTCCACTCGACGTATTGTTCTCTACCCTTCTCCACCTATACATGTGTCTTTTGCCCTCTTCTCAGGCATACCGACCAGCTAGGCCAAGGCACACCTCAGGCCTTGGTTGTTAGGGTGATCACAGTTCATACTCGAAGACTCTGACTACAAGTGTAAAGGCTGGCCGAAGGCTGGAAACAAGTGCAAGCATCCAAAACAGCATAAACAAAATCAAACATAAAATAAACCCTGGCCACTTGGGGCGTCTATCTTCACCACACAGGAACCTATCTATGGAGTCTGGCACAGCCTAGTGCTGGGCAGACACTGCTGGTCATACAGCAGAAAAACAATAGTCTTTTGATTTTTATCACACAGAAAAATCAATCACCTCCTCACCTCCTCAGAAGACTTCAGGGACAGCCAGGTTAAATGGAGCAGAAAATCAGGTAGTCTTAGCGACCAAGGACTCTCTATCCTTCCAGGGTTTCAGCAAGTTCACACGATAGAGCTGCTCAGGTTTTCGTCTTCCCGGTTGGCTAATTTTATAATTTACCACTCCCATTTTTTCCAACACTTCATATGGACCCTGCCATTTGGCTAGGAATTTACTTTTGACCGTGGGGACCAGCACCAACACCCTATCACCAGGTGCAAAGGAACGGACCTGGGCCCCACGATTGTAAATCCTTTGTTGAGCCAATTAGGCTTGGGCTAAATGTTCCTTCACAATCGGCATCATTTGGGAAATTCTATCTTGCATTTGGGCCACATGTTCAATCACACTCTGATGAGGGGAACTCTCACTCTCGCATGTTTCCCTGGCAATGTCCAGTAGGCCCGGGGGTGCCTCCCATACAGTAGCTCAAATAGAGAAAACCCTGTGGACGATTGGGGAACCTCTCTTATTGCAAACATCAGATAAGTGAGCAGATAATCCCAATTCTTTCCGTCTTTATTCACCACCTTCCTCAACATTTGTTTTAAGGTTATATTAAACCTTTCCACTAAACCGTCTGTTTGAGGGTGATATACTGATGTACGTAATTGGGTCACTTTCAGGAGTTTACAAAGTTCTTTGGTCACCCTGGACATAAACAGGGTGCCCTGGTCAGTTAGGACTTCCTTAGGAAGACCCACACGGCTGAAAACCTGAAATTACTCTTTGGCAATTGTTTTAGCAGAGGTGTTTCGGAGAGGAATCGCTTCTGGGTACCGGGTGGCATAGTCCATTATTACCAAGATGTGCTGGTGCCCTCTAGTGGACTTCAGTAAGGGGCCAACCAAGTCCATGGCGATCCTCTCAAAAGGGACCTCGATAATGAGCAGGGGTACCAACGGACTGCGGAAATGTGGCATGGGTGCAGTAATCAGTATAATTCCACTTCTTTAGTGATCCCAGGCCAATAAAACCTCTGGGTGATCCTCTCCCGGGTTTCTTCTGCTCCCAAATGTCCCCCAAGAATGTGCCCATGGGCCAGTTCCAAAACCATCTTGCGGTACGGTTTAGGCACTACCAGTTGCTCAATGGTGTCCTCTATCCTCTGTGAGACTCGATATAACAGGTCCCTTTCAATAATGAAGTAAGGGAGGGCAACCCTCTCGTCATGGTTAACTAACTCCCCATCTATCTTCACTACATTCTCTGTTGTTAGGTACCTTTCGACCAGGTCTACAAGTTTGTCTGCAGTTTCCGGACCACCATGGTTCACCCATTTCTGCAGGGTGTTAGAAAGAGACTTAAGAAATTTGTCCATGACTACTCGCTCCAAAATTTTTGGTCTGGACAGAGTTTCTGGCTGCAGCCATTTCCTAGCCAAATGGATGAGGTCATACATCTGCGACCGCGGTGGCTTCCTCTGCTGATAACTCCAATTGTGGACCTGCTGAGCACGGACATCCAGGGTTACACCGAAACATGCCAATATTTCCTCTTTAATCGATCATAGTTTTTTGCGTCTACAAGCTCCAAATCAAAATATGCCTTTTGGGCTTCTCCAGATAATAGGGGGGCTACTAGTCCAGCCCACTGTTCTTTAGGCCAACTCTCTCTTTCCGCTGCTCTCTCAAATGTGGTCAGAAACATCTCAGGGTCCTCATCTGCAGTCATCTTTGGCAATAAGTGTCTTACCCGAAAAGTCGGTATGTTACTGGCCTGACTCCCAGCCTCGGTCTGTTGTCTCTGAAGCTGTGTCACGATGGCCTCCGTTTTGGGTTTACTTTAACTGCCCGCGGCACTCCACCATGTGTAAGGGGTTAGCTTGGTAGCGGGGTGTGTGACCCCTTAGATGGGTTCACTACACACTGAATTTATACAGACAGGCAGTCAAAGACGGTTGAAAACAAAGATTTTGGTTTATTCTTCCATCTTGCTGGAAACAAGTGCAAGCATCCAAAACAGCATAAACAAAATCAAACATAAAATAAACCCTGGCCACTTGGGGCATCTATCTTCACCACACAGGAACCTATCTATGGAGTCTGGCACAGCCTAGTGCTGGGCAGACACTGCTGGTCATACAGCAGAAAAACAATAGTCTTTTGATTTTTATCACACAGAAAAATCAATCACCTCCTCACCTCCTCAGAGGACTTTCAGCTACTTCTCTCCTTCACTCAGAAAGCCTTAGGATGCAGCAAATCAGTGGTAATCCTCCAGATTACTTATAGAGGCCTTAATTGCCTCATTCTGAACAGCTGAAGTTTTCCAACTCCCTTAGACCTTTTCTGGCTACTATTGCAGCCGACGCCTAATAACAATTGGTGTATTGTCTAAACAAGGCAGAAATGTATGTCCCGTCTGTGACAACACCCACAGATTTACCTGTCTTCCTGTCACATATAGATACAATTTCTAAACACTGGAGAGGCACACACATGACTAGGAGCATCGCTCAAAACAAAACCAAATGGTTGTATAAATTAAGAACAATGCAACCATTGGGTATGAACATTGAGCTAGACCTAAATTGTTTAGACTAGATATACGGTAGGTATGTTGGGTTGGTCATATCAACTTAGACCAAACAGAAGTACATTACCATTTATATCTACTTTGATTTGGGTTCTGTATCACTATGTGATGGAGGGCATAGATTTATACTATTAATATCAAATATTCATTTTTAATACGGGGAGCAGCTATTAACTAGTTAGATATGGAAGACCTAATAGATTTTCCAATTTGGGTATGTGTCTCCAGCACCAACTAGGCATGTGCAAAAGGGAAAATTTCGTTTCGTTTCGTTTCGTTTTAATTTGTTATTTAATTAATTTCGTTAAGTTAGGTTCGTTACATGTGTTAAATTCGTTTTCGGAACTTGTTCGTTTTCGACCGAATTTCGAAAAATCCGGTCGAATTCGAAAATTCTCTCTTCGAATATAATTTCGAAATTCGATCGGAATTCGAAAAAAAAAAAAAAAAAAATTTTGAATTCCAAATCGAAAACCCGCGGACGAAATTCGATCGGAATTCGAAAAAAAAAAATTTGAATTCCGATCGAATTTCGTCCGCGGGTTTTCGATTCGGAATCGAAAACGTTCGTTCGGATTCGGTAAATTCATTAATATTGCAATTCGGGAATTCGTATGCATCCGAATGTCCGAATAATGAAAAATTTGTCCGAATTTCGATTCGGAACGAAACGAAATGCACATGCCTAGCACCAACAGCTATGGTGCATGGGAGCATTAATAGTTATACATAGTATACTATTTAGAGACCCAAAACGTAAAGGGGTTATAATAAGGCACAATATACTATGTGCATTTCCCCAATAGGAGACCAAATTAGATACCGAGGGGTTAACTAGGAGACACGTAGTGAAAGGATGAAATATTCCAAGCCTGGGTGTCCACATACGAGGGAGAACCAAATATAGCTCCGTTTGTTTTAAATATATTGCAAAGAGGCACTGTAGTATTATTATAATGTATACCAAATGTGAGCATATGAGATGTAAAATAAGTACAAATATGGATGTAATCTTATTGTGAAGCTGACCAGCACCGAGGCTGCAACACAATCAGTTAATATTTCTCCGTTTTGGATTGGGAGGGGAGGTGCATACAAACTACAAATACCATGAACCTGGTCACGTGGTAGTCAACGCAAGTCCCGGACATCTGGTTGCTGTTCTGCTGGGTGGAACGCACGCCGCCACGGAGGTGGCGAACAAGCCCAAAATAAAGATGAGCGAGCAGCCTTGGTTCCCGGGACAGGCACCTTTTAATGTAAGAGGCCAATCGGCCGTTTTTTATATACCCTAATTTTAATAAACCAAGCAGTATTACACAATGGATTTCTATATTCCTTTTTTTACATATCTCACTATACACTCCTGAGTTTGGCATTTTTCCTGTCCGATTGATGTGTATGCAGACACTAACCTGCAAAGGCTATATCTGACTTTCTTTATTACCAAAGAAGTCAGAGACATCTGGTAAGCGCATTAACCATTTGAGCACTTTGGGTGATCACAAAGATTTGAGTGTGGTGAAGGAAAATTCTATTCACGCTGGGCAAGATTTGGGACAGCCTTTTCACTATTTCGATCACCTTATCGAGTGGAATAATAATTGTAATCAGAGTCTTCAAGTATTCGAGTAAGGGATGCGATAACCCTAGTAACCAATGGCCTGGAGTGTGCGCTTTGGCCCGCCGTAGGTACGCCTGAAAGAGGGCATACCCTGAATAAGAAAAAGTACAATGAGAATATATGAAAGCTGAGGGAATGGGTGGGTGGGACACAGAAATCGCCGGCGACCCAGCCCTGACAGGGAGGGAGTCTTAAATAGCCTCAGACTCCTCCCACAAAAAATTCTTACTTGTAATCAGAGTCTTCAAGTATTCGAGTAAGGGATGCGATAACCCTAGTAACCAATGGCCTGGAGTGTGCGCTTTGGCCCGCCGTAGGTACGCCTGAAAGAGGGCAAAAAGACCCATATTTAGGTGGAGAGGGGTAGATGAGCGACCAAAAAGTAAAGCAGCGCGCACCCGGATGGCAACCGTATGCATACCCGATAAGTAGCCGTTGTGACCGAAGCTACTGCCTCATGACCTGTGAAAGAAGGAAGCCCCTGGCGAACGCGTGAAGCAGCCCATGAACTCAACCAATGCCCCGAGAAAGATTGATTCGAGCCTGCTGCCTGCGACACCCCAGCCGAGAGCCAGAAGCGTTGATGATACGAGGATACTTGGGGGCAACTGAACCAGAACTAGCCCGCGATGCCCCTGCAACCATGCCTAACAATAATACACTACAACCGGACACCAGACTTAGCTCCGTAAGGAAACCCCCCAACCCCTGACCTACCCATACTTAATATGGAAAGTGAGCGGGTGAGTTGCAAAAATTGACAACTGACAGGAGCCTGAAGTGCTGGATACCTGATGGATAAATTGACAGAGCAGCAGGACGAGGCCCATGCGCTACGGCAGCACCAACCTGACAAGGAACCATGTCGACACATGAAACCCGTTCCTACCTGATAGACTTGGCTGCAAGTACCCATGGAAGGGACGTCAGAGAATCGGGGATGGGAGATTCCACCACCACCTCCGACAAGGAACACCCGTAGCTCAGACATAACTAGAAGGACTGATAGACCGGACCCAAAGGGATGATGAAATGGCCAGCAGAAATGGAAGAAGAGCAGGAACTGGGGGTGTACTGACACAACCTAGACAAGACAGAAACCAGACATGCCACAACAACACCCTATGAGCCTACCTATATATGATCAGAACATCAAGACCACTGCGCATAAATGACCCCGATGACACCCCAACCCAGTGTGACTGGCATGTGAGCCCGAGTAACCTGAGTAACCAGAGACAGGCAATTTAACTGAACACTCAAGGCTAGTGTACCCACGGACGGTGGTGGGTAATCGTATAGGTGTATGAATGAACGTGCACGTATGACGTATGGTATACAGGCGAGAAGATTGTGGTCAACAATCAATTAAAAACGAAACCTCAGCCCGTAAGAATCTGAAGACGTGACAGATCCTGAGATGTGAGCACTAGCTAATCAACCCAGATGCAACGTGGACAACGTACAATGAGACATAGTCACCACGGAGATGACAACACCAAGACAAACAAACACAGACAGGAATCGTGGGGCAACACTAAAACAGAAATCGTGAGGGCAGAAATTAAGGGGACCAGAAATCGTGGGGGCAACAGAAATGCTGAGACTGAAAACTTGTAGCAAAACCTGGGGCAGAAATGGTACGGGAGACCCACTGAACCTGAATACTGAATCAAAAAATATATAGGATAAAAATAAAAACAAAACCCTGGGGCAAACCTGGTATGAGAGCGACACTGAGCCTGAAATGCTGAGACAGAAACGCAATGCCAGACAGAAAAAAGACAAAACGTGGGGGTCGTAGTGCCCAGACAGAAAACGTGGGGGCCGCCGTGCCCAGACAGAAAACGTGGGGGCCGCCGTGCCCAGACAGAAAGCGCGGGGGGGCCGCCGTGCCCAGACAGAAAGCGCGGGGGGCCGCTGTGCCCAGTCAGAAAGCGCGGGGGGCGTAGTGCCAAGACAGAAAGCCAGGGGCAGAGACGCTATGACGGAAAACCAGAGGCAGAACCGCCATGACAGCAAACCTGATGACAGCAACCTGGGGCAGAAACCCTATGACCGAAACCCTGGGGCAGAAACCCTATGACCGAAACCCTGGGGCAGAAACCCTATGACTGCAAACCTGGGGCAGAAACCCTATGACCGAAAACCTGGGGCAGAACCCTATAACCGAAACCTGGGGCAGAAACGCTATGACAGCAAAACCCTGAGGCAGACACGTATGACAGCAAAACCCTGGGGCAGACACGTATGACAGCAAAACCCTGGGGCAGACACGTATGACAACAACCTGGGGAAAACGTGATGACAGTAACCTGAGGCAGAATGGTATGACAGAAACCCCAGCCTGGAACGCAGAGGCAAAATCTGGCAGAAACCTGGGCATGAATGGTATGAGAGAAAGCTGCGCCTGCAACACTGAGGCAGATATGTAATGACAAATGTTGAAACAGAAATCGTGCGGCCCGAACACTATGACAGCAAACCTGGGGGCAGAAACGCATGATACTAGCAATGTACTTGCATGTGCGACTACCATGAGAAACGTCACCAAATGACCGACTACCATGCGAACCGTAGCGTATGCGAAAATGCCATGAGCCACGTGAATGCATGAGAAACGTCATCGCATGAGCAACCACCATGAGAAACGTCATCGCATGAGCAACCACCATGAGAAACGTCATCGTATGTGAACCGTAATCGCATGAAAAACGTCATCGTATGTGAAACGGAATCGCATGAGAAACGTCATCGCATGAGAAACGCCAAGAAAAACGTCATCGCATGAGAAACGCCAAGAAAAACGTCATCGCATGAGAAACGCCATGAAACCAGGGACAGAAACGTAATGACAAAAACAAAACCAGGGACAGCAACGCAAAAAACAAAACCAGGGACAGAAACGTAATGGCAGACATGAAAGTGAACCCCCCCCCCCCTGTGAGAACCGTGATCGCATGGGAACTGTAACACATGAGAACCGTAATCGCATGAGAAACTACCATGTGAAATGTGATCGCATGACCAATCGCATGAGACACAAAAATGCATGAGAAATACCATGTGAAACGTGATCGCATAAGAAACGTAATCGCATAAGAATACCATGTGAAACGTGATCGCATGAGAACCGTAACCGCATAACAAAATCGCATGAGACACTGAATCATATGAGACAACATCGCATGAGACACAAAATCGCATGAGAAAATACCATGTGATACGTAATCGCATGAGAATACCATGTGAAACATGAACGCATGAGAACCGTAACCACATGACAAAAATCTCATGAGACGCAAATCACATGAGACACGCAATCGCATGAGACACAAAATCGCATGAGACAATACCATGTGAAACGTAATCGCATGAGAAACTGAACCGCATGAGAAAATACCATGACACAAAATCACGTGAGAAACGTAGTCGCATGAGAAATGTAGTCGCATGAGAAAATACCATAAGACACAAAATCGCATGAGAAACGTAGTCGCATGAGAAAATACCATGAGACACAAAATCGCATGAGACACAAAATCGCATGAGACACAAAATCGCATGACACAAAATCGCATGAGACACAAAATTGCATGAGAAATGTAGCCGTACGAGAAAATACCATGAGACACCCAATCGCATGAGAAACGTAGCCGCATGAGAAAATACCATGAGACACAACTCGCATGAGACACAAAATCGCATGAGAAACGTAGCCGTATGAGAAAATACCATGAGACACAAAATTGCATGAGAAATGTAGTCGCATGAGAAAATACCATGAGACACAAAATCGCATGAGACACAAAATCGCATGAGAAACGTAGCCGCATGAGAAAATACCATGAGACACCAAATCGCATGAGAAACGTAGCCGTATGAGAAAATACCATGAGACACAACTCGCATGAGACACAAAATCGCATGAGAAACGTAGCCGCATGAGAAAAAACCATGAGACACGTGGTCGCATGAGAAAATACCCTGAGACACGTGGTCGCATGAGAAACGTGGTTGCATGCGAAAAATGTCGCATGAGAAACAGTCGCATGAGAAACAATGTCGCATGAGAAACAATGTCACATGAGAAACAGTCGCATGAGAAACAATGTCGCATGAGAAACGTAGCCGCATGAGAAAATACCATGAGATACGTGGTCGCATGAGAAACAGTCGCATGAGAAACAATGTCACATGAGAAACAGTCGCATGAGAAACAATGTCGCATGAGAAACGTAGCCGCATGAGAAAATACCATGAGATACGTGGTCGCATGAGAAACAATGTCGCATGAGAAACATTGTCGCATGAGAAACATGAAGGCATGAAAACATAAAGCAACCAGAAACCTGAGACAGGGGGAGAAGCATGACACATTGACAGTAGTGAACCCAGAGCTGGATGTGAAGTGCATGCGTGACTACCATGTTCCCTGTGTGTTACCATTACAGGTTTCATACTACATGCGATATAACAGTTATGCTAAGCCTATGCTACTCAGGGAGCACGTGGACAAACAAGCGGGCGGTGCGAGAGGAGGACCCGGACGAGCACCGGAGAAACCACGTGACCGCCGGCGGCGGGAGAAGGGTGTCTGACCGGCTAGAGATACAGGCAGGCAGATAGGTGGCAAGATGTGGACCCCCGGGGGAAGGAAACAATCCCCTAAACAGACCTGCGGCGCATGGAGTAGTAAGGGGATGGATGGCTTGCCGCCCCCCCACCCTCAGCGTGAGTTGAGAACTGACAGGGAGGAGGAGCGGACGGCCCCCGCAACACGCCGGTGTGTGCTCGGAGGAGTGGGAGGGAGGTTGGATGGCCCCCCCTCGTGTACCCGGAGAATTGCAGCCGATAGCCCAGGGTGGAAGGCAGCTCCCGCTCCCCCCATACCGCCAGGTACTCGTTTAGAGAGACGCTGGTGGGTCAGATCCCCATGTGGAGCCGCCATGAGCGAGCGGGCGGGCGGACGACCCCTCCCTCCTCCAAATCCGACGGCTGAATGGCGTCTGCTGACGCTGATATGACACTCCCCCTATTACACAGAAATCGCCGGCGACCCAGCCCTGACAGGGAGGGAGTCTTAAATAGCCTCAGACTCCTCCCACAAATACAGGCTGGCCTGCGGCCAGCCTTCTTACTTATTTTTAATTGGGACTGCACTTTTTGAAAGTACACTGAGTACACTTTTGGTGATATATTCAGAATTTGGATTCACATATATTTACTGATATCACATATGGACTTATATATTTATATGACATAGAGTGGATATTAGCATGTTAAATAATAATTAGCGCCCTCAACTATCTACCTATAGTCCAGCCACATTATCTTCAGCAGGTGGCAATCCCAAGCCACCACTCTGGAGTCGTCTGGAAAACTCAGTCTGGGCAAAGACTCTACCATCCGACATCTGGCCATTCTTCCCCACATCCACATATAAAAATTCATATGTCGTTGACACCACCGCCATCATCACAATACTATGAAACCCCTTATAGTTAAAATCGTATGACCCATCGAGTGGGGTGGTGGGACGATGTGGACGCAGTTTGGAAAGTCCCACTGCTCGGCAAATTGGGAAGCCACAGTCTGCCATTCCTGTGGCGTTGAAGGAAACTGGAGTCAAACCAGAAAAATAATAAATAGGATTTTTGTACTCACAGTAAAATCCTTTTCTCTGAAATACATGGACACTGCTCCTTTATTCTTGACAGAAGGGTTATATGCCGTCTATCAGGAGAGGACTAGGCAGACATGTTAAACAGTTAAAAACACGTAAAAGCAAGCCTGAACAGTACCGCCAAGAGAGCTATATATAACCCCTCACCCTGCATCTAGCAGCTCAGTTCATCAAAAAGCAGTACAAACATAAGGAGGGGTGGGTGCTGTGTCCGTCCATGAACTTCAGAGAAAAGGATTTTCTCTTTTGTTCATGGACGGACACAGCTCCTTTATTCTTGACAGTAGGGACTCCCCCAAGCAGTGTAAAAAAAAAGAGGGGTGGGAACAGAAAGCAAACAAACTTCCTCCCATAACATTCAGAGCTCCTCAACGAAGGAGTTGCAATCTTAAACAGTCGCCTGCAAAACTTTGCGCCCAAAGCAAGCATCTGCAGATGCATGCACATCAACCTTGTAAAACTTAGTGAAACGGATGACCAAATCGCAGCCCTACACACCTGTGAGACAGATGCTTGATGTCGGAAGGCCCAGGAAGCATCTATTGCCCTGGTCGAATGCGTTGTGACAGGAATGCGTACCGCCCTTTTAGGGCATAAGCCTAAATCACGATCTGTCGAATCCACTGAGAAATGGTGGCCAACGAGACCGCCAGGCCTTTATTTGGACCTGTCACCGATACAAACAGTGAGTCCGACCTCCCAAACTGACAGACAGATACACCCGCAGGGCTCAGACCACGTCCAAGGAATGTAAAGCAACCTCTTTGGGATGCGACGGCCGAGGACACAAGGATGGAAGCACAATGTCCTCATTTAGATAAAAAGCCGAAACAACCTTTGGAAGAAACGAAGGCTGCGGGCGTAGCACCACATTATCCTTGTGGAGGATCAAGTAGGGAGACTTGCAAGACAAGGCTGCCAGCTCAGAAACCCTCCTGACTGATGAAATAGCCACCAGAAAGGCAATCTTCTGAGAGCGCGTCAAAAGGGGGAATCTCTCTGATGTTTTCAAAGGGAGGTTTCTGAAGTACCGAGAGCACCAGATTCAAATCCCACTGAGGTAGTGTTGGACGAACCCTCTTGCACAAACATACTCACCAGTGGATGAGCCGCCAAGGGTCATTGAAAGAAAACAGCCAAGGCTGAAATCTGCCCCTTAATGGTGCCTAGGGCAAGTTTTTGATCCACTCCACACTGTAAAAACAGCAGGATCCTGGAAACCGAATATGTCCGTGGACACCACTCCATCTCCTCACACAGAGATGTAGGCCTTCCACGTGCAATGATAGATCTTCCAAGAAGATGACTTTCGTGCCCTCAGCATTGTAGAAATTACTGAGTCTGACAGGCCTTGTTTTCTTAGTACCTGACTTTCAACAGCCATGCCGTTAAAGCCAGCGACTGTAAAGCAGGATGAAGTATAGGACCTTGTGACAGAAGGTCCTCTCGCATTGGCAGTCCCCAAGGAACATCCGCCACCAGGCATACAAGGTCAGCGTAACAGGTATGCTGAGACCAATCTGGGGCAATTAGAATGACCGGAATTCCCTCGGTCTCCACTCTGCGGAGCAGACGAGGAAGAAGTTTCAGCGGGGGGAAAGGCATAGATTAGCCGATACTGTCCCCGCGGAGCCACCAACATGTCTGTCGCGTCCACCCAGGGATCTTTGGACCTGGCCACAAACCTCAACACCTTCCGATTGAGTCAAGAAGCCAGGAGAGCCAAGTCTGGCATGCCCTATCTCTGGCAAAGGAGTCGAAACACATCCGGGGTTTAGCGACCATTCTCCTTGGTCCAGAATCTGGCGACTTAGGTAGTCCGCTTGCCAGTTTTCTACGCCCGGAATGTATACGGCCGGCTCTGCCCACTGCAGGATGTGAGCGACCTCCAACGCTGCAGCCGAGCTTCTTGTTCCTCCTTAATGGTTGACAAAAGCCACCACCATGGCATTGTCCGACTGGATCCTGACTGGACGTCCCTGCAGCTTCTGTGACCATGTGGAGAGGCACTGCTTGATTGCCCGAAGTTCCAGCATATTGATCGGCAGGCGGGATTCTTCCTGCATCCAGCGACCCTGTGTCCACTGTACACCCTAAACTCCCCCCCAACCGGTCAGGCTGGGGTCTGTCGTAATCACCGTCCAGTGAAAGGGAAGGAACGACTTCCCGGACTGAAGGGACGGAGATCTCAGCAACCATACCAGGGAAGCCCTGACTACCTGGCTCACCCTGATTTGACAATCCAGGGACAATGGAGATTTATCCTATTTGGACAGGCTCTCCGTTTGCAAGACTCAAGTGTGGAATTGAGTATATGGTACTGCCTCGAAGGTGGCTACCATGAGACATGGGACTCTCATGCAAAAGCACAGCGATGACCACCTGCAGGATGTCAACAGCTTCACCGCAGTCTGAAGAGTCTGCAACTTTTCCAAAGGAAGAAAAACCATCGCCTCTGGAGGAGTCCAGAATCAATCCCAGGTAATCCAGGCACTGAGTCGGCACCAACACCGACTTCTGGAGGTTCAGTACCCAACCAAACTCTTGAAGGGTCTGACTGGCAATCGCCACATCCTCCTCTAATTCTGAGTCTGAAGCTACTCTCAGAAGGAGGTCATCCAGGTAGCCCACAATAGTGATTCCTCACTGTCTCAGCAGAGCCAGAATCGGGGTGAGCACCTTGGTGCCGATGTCAGGCCAAAAGGGAGAGCCATAAATTGGTAGTGGTCATCCCCAACTGCAAATAGCAGAAATTTCTGATGCCTGACATATATGGGGACATGCAAGTATGCGTCCTTGATGTCCAAGGATGCCAGAAAATCCCCCGGATGGAGAGCAGCAACCACAGAGTGAACTGACTCCATCGTACTTTTACAAAGGTGTTGAGGGCCTTGAGATCCAAACAGATTGGAGTAGAACCCCTGAAACCTTTTCGGCAGCGGCACAGGCACTATTACGCCGAGCCTCAGCAGGTCCTGCACTGCCCCAAACAGGGCGTTCCGACGAGCCGGAAGATGATGAAGGTTTGAGGGGAAAAAAATCTGTTTGGTGGACGAGAAAGAAACTCTATCTTGTTCCCTGATGAAACCACTACGCTAACCCACTGGTTGGAAAGCAGGGAGGTCCATCGAGCAGCGAAGGCGACCCCCCACCCGAGAGTCGGACAGGGGCAAACCTTCATGCTGTCGCAGATTTGTTTGCAGGCTTGTTTGGCTTGCGAACCCAGGGACGCTTCTGTCCCTCCACTGGCCCCTTGTCGGCCTGGGAACGCTCACCTGCAGGCCCGGACTGATGAAAAAAACGCTTCTGAGCTGTAATGGACCGCCATGCGTTTTAGGATCGAAAAGGTCATTCCCATTCTTTGTATATAATAGAGGCCAATAGAAGGATCAGTGGCTACGAGGGCGTAGCCCAATCAGCCTTTGTTCTCCCTGTCTGACCCTCCTCCCGGTAGTGTTCCTCGGAAGTAATCACGTGACCTGTCACATGACCCGTGAGGCTGGAACAAGCCTTATCCTGATGTCCACAGGACAAGCCTGAAGACTCCACACATTCTGCTATCTTCACTTCTAAGCAGCCCATGGATCCGGGACGAGGACTACAGGATGTTACAGATGAGCCTTCTTTCCTTTCCTTCTTGTAAGTGTGTTTTGTACAATGTGTCATTAAAAGAACCTCTTTAATACTGCACTTACAGTAGGTGACGCTTCCTTTCTCTACCCCTCCATTCTTTGTATATAAACTTTGTATATAAACTAATCAAAATAAGCTAGGTAGGGAAACACCTTAGCAGTGCGGGCCGGCTTGTGGGACCCAAAAGAGATCGACACCTCAGTAGATGCCCCGCTGTATCCTTCAGTTTGAGGGTCTCCCGCACTGCGGTGATAAGTGCTCTAACAAGCGCCCTTTCCTGTGTGGCCGACGTGGCCGACCCAGCGCGTAGCCAAAGGTCTGCACACGCTCGATTGCCAGGCTGGGTAGACTACAAGGATCTATATTATCCAGCCTGTCACCCAGCCAGCAGTTGATAGTAGATCACAGAATCAAAAAAGTAGAAAAAAAAGTAAAAAATCTCCAGGACCAATGTCCCAACCGGGAGCCAGGTCCTTCTCCTATGCTAGGCAGAAAAAAACTGAGCTGCTAGATGCAGGGTGAGGGGTTATAGTCAGAAGGCTGAAAAGCGCAAATCGTCTCTCACTAAACTTCTACTAATACGAGATTAGCAAAAGGAGCCCAAAGGGTGCCAGACTGGGTATTGAACTTCCCTTTTATAGTGCCGTTGTACGTCACCGCGTTCTTGACAGTCGGAATTTCTGACAGCATTTGTGTGACCGTGTGCATGCAACACAAGTTTGAGCCAACGTTCCATTGAAAAAACAAACACGGTTTTCTTGTCGGAATTTTCGATCGTGTGTACGTAGAATTACAGACCAATCTTTCTACTATCCACAGATGTTAAAATTCTTGCTAAGATTCTTGCTACTAGATTAAATAAGGTTATTAAACATATTATCCATTCAGATCAGGTAGGATTCATGCCCAATAAGTCAACCGCATTCAATATAAGACGCGCATATTTAATTATGCAGGTTCTGGCTCCGGGCCACTTAAATCGTGCCTTTATGGCGTTAGCCGCAATCAAGGCCTTCAATAGTGCTGAATGGCCATACCTATGGGATACCCTTGAAACATTTGGGCTTGGCTCTGGTTTCTGCCAGTAGGTGCGGTTGTTATACTCCCCTCCGGTGGCATCGGTTAGGGTCAATGGCCTTCAGTTTTAGACTCTTCCGGTGCAATAGGCAGGGGTGTCTATTGTCCCCCCTGCTTTTTGCCCTGGCTATAGAGCCCTTGGCATGTCTTTTGTGGACCTCTTCCAATGTTACCGGTTTGATTAGGGGAGATATGGAGGAAAATATATCATTATACGCAGATGATCTTTTTTTCTTGACCAATACCTGCTCATCCCTGCCGGTGGTAATGAAATATATTAAGGAGTTTGGCAGGTTTTCCGAGTTAGGCATAAACTGGGAGAAATACATGCTAATGCCTCTGGATCCCTTTCCAGATTCATTGCCATCTACACTTTCTCATCTTAATGCTGCAAACACACGATATGACATTCCGACAACAAAACCGTTGTCTCAAACTTGTCTTGCATACACACGGTCACACAAATGTTGTAGGAAATTCCGAATGCCAAGATTGCGGTCACGTACAACACCACGACTAGCCGAGAACAATTAAGTTCAATGATTTCGAGCATGCGTCAAATTGATTCAGAGCATGTGTAGGATTTTTGTGTGTCGGAATAGCATAAAGATGATCGGAATTTCCGACAAGAACCTTTGTTGTTGGAAAAATTGAGAACCAGCTTCTGAACATTTATTGTCGGAAATTCCGACAGCAAATGTCCGATGGAGCATACACACGGTCGGATTTTCCGACAAGCTCACATTGAACATTTGTTGTTGGAAAATGTGGCATAAGGTTGTTTCTTCTATAAAATGGGTATAAATATGTCCGACTCCCCTCAGTCATATATTGTGGATATTATACTCCCATTACTTTCTAAATTCCAAAAGCAAAGTAAAACCTGGAATAAGCTCCCCTTATCGTTAATGGGCCGTATTAATCTAATTAAGATGATATGGATGCCTCAGCTTCTTTATTTTTTACACAATGCCCTGATCTGAATACCCATATGGATCTTTATTAAGAATAATGCCATATTTAGGCGATTAATATGGCGGAACAAAACCCCTCGCATTAAATTGGAGATTCTACAACACCCCAAAAATGCAGGTGGTCTGGCAGTTCCTCATCCAAGCTTATACATTTTTGCATCCCAACTACAGCACATTGCAGGATGGGAGTCTGAGCAGACACTTCTTCCTGCTCTACGATTATTTTCTTACTAGCTGAATACCCGGCGTTGCCCGGTCTTCCTATCTTAACCTTTTGGGGAGGAAAATCATAGTAATATAAATATACCCATCTTTTATATAAGGGTGTAGGTAAGGGTTAATTTAACTGTCATATATTTTTATTTGGCATATAAGTAATATGTGTACCAGGTATTATTGAAATATCTCCAGGCGTACAGAAGTTATGTGGGAACATACATTTCCCATTGATTTGCATGGGACTTTAAACAAAAACCCCGACCCTCACAAATGGGGGTAGTTAAGGGCCAAATTAACTATCCTATAGTTTAAGTGGACATATAAGTAACATGTGACCAAGTGTTATCGAAATATGTACAGCCGTTTGGAAGTTATGAAGTAACATGTATTTCCCATAGAGTTGAATGGGACTTTAAAGAAAAACCCCGGCCATGACAAATGGGGGTGGGTAAGGGTTAAACCACCTATCCTATGTTTGTTGCTGACATATAAGTAACATGTGTGCCAAGTTTCATGTTAATATCTTTAGCCGTTTGGACGTGATGCTGGAACATACATATATACATACACACGTTGAGTTTTATATATATAGATTTAAGGGTCGGTTACCACTCTATGTCCTAGATGGTGCAAGAGGGGGGTGTCTCGCTTGCCGATATACCTACCTGCTAATATGTAAAATATGGGATACTGGGTGTCTCTTATCCTACTGGATACACTACCATATGGGAAAATGATAGACTTCCTCAAATTTAGGCCCTTAGAGGCTTTTAGAGATGGGGAAAATTAAGAATAACGGGCCAGATTCACAGAACAGATACAACGGCGTATCTCCTGATACACCATCGTATCTCTTTTCGTATCTATGCGGCTGATTCATAGAATCAGTTCCGCATAGATAGCCCTAAGATCCGATAGGTGTAATTGACTTACACCGTCGGATCTTAGGATGCAATACTTCGGCCGCCGCTGGGGGGAGTTTGCGTCGTATTCCAGCGTCGGGTATGCAAGTGTTAAGGCTAGCCGCAGGCTAGCCTGTGTTTGTAGGAGGAGTCAGAGGGCTATTTATCCCTCCTCCCCTCTAATCTCCAGCGTCGGTGGGGTTTCTGGGTAGCCGCGTCACTTCCGGTCGGCTGCAGGTGTCTCGTGATGGTTCCTCTCCCAGGCTCACGCCGGACATCATCGAGGGGGGCACCCACTACCTGTCTACCTTCTTTACTCCCTCTCCCGGTCCTCATGCCGGCTGTATCAGGATGCTGACTGATTCTCCTGGGGCGCACGCCGGGTATCATCGAGGGGGGACCGCCTGTCACCTACCTTCCCTCATCTTGCGCATGCTGGCAGCATCAGGGGGGGTTGGGGGTCCACATCGCTCGGAGTCTGCCTTGCAACCCTCGTCTGGCTACACGCATGCACAGCCCCCCTTTTATTACCAGTGCTCACGCCGGAGCTGGAGGGGGGGGGGGCTTCCGCTCAGACTCCCGGAGCTCTCGCCAGGCATCCACCACCTTGTGGTACATTGCTCACGCTGGGGGAGGGGGGCATCAGTCCATCCGACTACCCACGCTGCCTGGGCTCCATCTGGCATCGAGGAGGCCGCACGCTTCTCCCGGTGATCGCGCCGGGGGAGGGGGGGCCTCACATCCACCTGCCCACCCACGCTGCCAGGGTTCCAGCTAGCTTGAGGCCGCCCGACCCTTCTCCCGGTGCGGTGCAGTCCTTGGTCCATGGCTACTCCCACCCTGGGTCTTTCTCCATGAGCAATCACACTCAGGGAGCTGTCTGCAGGCCTGTGCTTCAGGGTGCGTGCACCCCCAGCTAATCAATTTCCATGGCCATTTGCAAACACAAGTGGGGTCCTAGGGAAGGATGCCTTCTCACACAGGCGATGTGTGGCACCAGGATGAGGACCAGTGCGGTATGAGCACTCTCTGGTGTTTTACCCACTGTGGCTCAGCATGACCCACGAAGATGTCTCAGGTGGTATTGTCAGTTTTTTATGTGCTGCATAATTTTTCAATACATTCATATTCAAAGCAGACAGTCGTACAGAGGGCGGGAGGAATTGCGCAGTGGAGGGTGTCACGTTGCATCCTCGGTTGGGCCTGGTGTCCACTCTATCATTGGGTGATCAAGCTTGGGGGGGGGGGGTGATCGAGAGCTAGTACTGAGGACAGGGGGAGGGCTGATCGGTGGGGTAGCTCCATTTCCATGGTCATTCCCGATTCCATGCCTCAGTGTCATCGTTCTATCATAGTGTGTTTCTGTCATTTAGTGTGCTTCTGTCATTAGCGGTTCTGGCATAGCATGTTTCTCTCGTAGTGGTTTTCTGGCATTTGTGTTTTCTGTCGCAGCATGTTTTGCCAAGCATGTTGGTGCCATTCAGGTAGGTATGCATCGGTAGCTGTTCATATTCGTGTGTTTCCATGTCTCATTGTACCTTTCCCTCAGGTTCTCACCAGGTTCCCGTAGGGATTCAGGGGGTGCCCGTGTTTTGTTGGGGTCTTTCCATGATTCATGCCTCACATTGTGCATGGTATAGTGGGTTTCTGTCAGCAGTATGGTTTTGTCATGGCGTGTTTTGTCATAGCGTGTTTTGTCATAGTGTGTTTTGTCATAGCGTGTTTTGTCATAGCGTGTTTTGTCAGAACAGGTCAGGCTTCTGCGTTTTCTGTCATAGCGGTAAGCAGCTTGACATATGCGTACTGAGCATGCACAGTCACACTCCCAGCTGAGCTTGTTACCTGGGAGGCATGAGCCACTTGGAGTATTTTTCCTGTTAGCTCTACTAGAATATGGTGGGGTCACCTCACGGGGGGGTACAGTTCAGCAGGAGTCATCGGTCAGCACTTGTGAGGTCTGTCGGGAGTTCTGTCCCTGCATGCTTCAGGGGGGGGGTCACTGAGGGCTCCTTAGTTCACCAGCTGTAGGTAGCGTGTTTCTGTCGGTAGCGTGTTTCTGTCGGTAGCGTGTTTCTGTCACAGCAGCTCAGTTAGCATGTTCTGTCAGCAGCATGTTTCTGTCATAGCGGTTCTGTCAGCGTCATGTTCGGTCAGTGTCATGGCGCGTTTCTGCCATGGCGCGTTTCTGTCAGTACAGCGGTATCACGCAGGTTCAGCTCATACCGGTAGCTGGTTCTTCTTCATCCATTTCCATGTCCCGTCATATTTCATAGGTTTTGCTCCTGGTCCAGTGGGCTAGGGCTCGCATCTCGGGATCTGTCACGTCTACAGATCCTTTCGTGCTGAGGTTATCATTTTCCAGATGATTGTTGACCTCAATCTTCTCGCCTGTCACGTCACGTCTTACCATGCGTTACATTTCATCTCACCTGCAGGACTACCCACCACGGTCTGTGGGTACACAGGTCCTCAGTGTTCGGTTGCGCAGCAGGTCACTTGCGCTCACTAGTTATTCACCGGGGGGTCGTTAGGTTCATGCACATGCTGGGGTCCCTCCAGGCAACTGCATGTCTTCATGCTTGGGTAGGCATAGAGGGGGTTGTGTTTTCTGTCATAGTATATTCTACTCCAGCGTGGTTCGGTCATGGCTGTTGGTGCTATGCAGTCACGGCGCACACGTTTAGCCTTGTAGCTTCTTTTGTTCGTATGTCTCGTCATACCTTTCTTTCAGGTTCTTGCATTCCGGGTATAGTCAGCCAGGGTGCGCATCTTGGGATCTGTCACGTCTACAGATCCATACGGGCTGAGGTTTTCGTTTTTTAATGATTGTTGACCACAATCTTCTCGCCTGTATACCATACATCATACGTGCACGTTCATGCTTACGCCTATACATCTACCCACCACGGTCTGTGGGTACATCGGCCCTGAGTGTTTCGTTTTTAATTACCTGTCTCTGCGCGGCAGGTTACTCGGGCTCACTTACTTCATACACTTACTACATACACTTGAGTGGGATCGGTCGTCAGGTTCATTCATGCGCTGGGGTCTGGTCATTTCTGCTCATGTCTTTGGCCCAGGCAGGTACAGAGGGGGGGGTGTTTTATGTTTTGTTGTCTGTTGTCTTTTCTTCCTGTTTTCCTAGGGTTGGGTGTGCCGCACGTTTCGGGGGCGACACATTCTGGTACATCCTGGCTGCTCCACGTGGGGGTTCAAGCATGGTAGTACTCCGTCACTCAGGGGTTGGTCCGTACTTGACTCAGCAGAGTGGTAAGTCAACAAGGGGTTTCCTTTTCTGCCCACAGCAGGTTAGGTGGTATGTTTTCAGTTTGTGTCCAATTCCATCCCAGCTACTTCACATACCAGCATGGAGCGTGTTCTGGCCTTTCCTGCAAGGATAATTTTATCAGGGTTCTCATCAATGGAGTCGTCGCTTCTTCTCTGCTCATGGTAGGGGTCTGGGCCGTTATCTTTGGGGCTGTTCTCTTGTTCATAGGTTGCTGGATCGTCGGGGCAGGTCTGTCAGTCCAGGCTTCTTTGTCCAATTCCCAGCCTGTTCCTGGGGGGGGGGGGGGGTCACAGTCACTCGGGTAGGTCGTGTCATGCCATGTCTGGTTCTGTCTGTGTATCATTGCATATCGCTACTACGTGTTGGCCTCATCCGTTAACATCAGCAACTCATCTTTCGGGTAGCCGGCTCTCATAACCCTTCCCTCCTATCAGTTTGTCCATTTTTTTTTGGCATCTCTCCCTCTCACGTCTCCTTACCAGGTATGGATAGTTAGGCCAGGGGTTGTGGGTGTTTGACAGGGCTACTGGTCTTGCGTCCATTGGATGGTGTTTGCATTTCACAGGGCTCCTCAGGTTGGCCCTTGTTCCATTCCCCCACGTATCCTCTTGCCACCAGCATTTGTTGCCATGTCTGTGCTTTCTGGAGGGAGGCTTAGTCTATCAGTCACGGGACAGTTTGCTTTCTGGGCAGTTGTGTAAGTGCCAACGGATGGGGGTTCCTTCTAATCATCGGTTCTTAGTACGCTGGTTCTGCTGTAGTAACGGATGCTTATCGGAGTCGTTCTTTGAGACTGTCCGGGCATGCTTCTCCACCAGATGATGGTTCATGCCCTTCCACTTTTCATCACACCTACTTCTGGGTCTTTTTGCCCACTTATAGGCGTACTGTCCAGCGAGGCCAATGGCACACCTCAGGCCTGGGTAGTTAGGGTGTCGTATTCCTCGGTGAAGACTCTGACTACAAATGAGGATTTACGGCGATCCACAAAGGTTTTTCCCGTTGTTACGTCGGCGCAAGTCTTTTTTTCCCGTCGCAAAGTTAGGTGTGCTATTAACATGGTGTAAAATTACTCCACCATGTTAAAGTATGCCCGTCGTTCCCGCGTCGCTTTTGAATTTTTTTTTTCTTGGCGTAAGTACGTTCCGCACGTCGCGATTCACAAACACTTCGGGCCGCCGTAAGTTTGCGCAAAGCACGTCGGGAAAATTGCGAACGGAGCATGCGCAGAACGTCCGGCGCGGGAGAGCGCCTAATTTAAATGGTGCCCGCCCCATTTGAATTGGGCAGGCTTGCGCCGGACGACTTTACGTTACACCGCCGCAAGTTTCCAGGTAAGTGCTTTGAGGATCAGGCACTTACACTGAAAACTTGCGGCGGTGTAACGTAAACGGGTTACGTTACACGGCCGCAATTATTCGTGAATCTGGCCCAACAACTCTAGCTCATTTATACGAAAACGATATACTTAAATCCTTTGAAGATCTAAGGGGAGAGTTATTTTTACAATCTAATTGGTTCTATCAATTCCTCTAACTAAGACATGCTTTACATGCCCAATTCTCTTCTGTTAGGGTATTTTTTCCCCCTACCCTTGTTCTTGATAAGATAGTACAGGCAGGGTCAACAAAGGTCTCACCTCTGCTACATATAGGGTATTGTTAGTTTTTACTGAACTTTCCAATTCGCTCTAGAGTTGGTTGGGAAAAAGATGTTGGTTCTATCCCCAAGGAGGTCTGGGATGATATTCTTTGGTGCTCGCCCCGGTGTGTCTTTCTCCATCACACAGACTGACACAGATTTTTATTCTCCATAGAGTCTATAGAACTCCAATTTTCTGTATGCAATTGGATTGAAATCTGAGCCAGCCTGTGCTAGATGTGGTAATACAGGTACACTAATATATCTTTTGTGGCGGTGTCCGAAACTTCAAAGATATTAGGCAGAGATTATTGGTACCCTAAACGGCCTATTGGATACTAATATTCCGGTTGAACCACTTATATGTCTATTGGGATACTTAAGTGGACCTCTCCCTATCCGCCGACAGTATCTGAGTGGATTTTACATCTCAATAGGATTATTCTTTTTAAAAAATATACATACTCCCTAAGAAATTCCATGAGTAAGTTTGATGTTACCTGGTCAAGATGGCTTTAATTTAAGACCTAGGTATCATGTAAACCAGGGCTCAAAAGTCCTGAGCTACTAGTCAGGCCTCAAGGGTTACTCGCCACAAGCTGCCCTGCCCAACCCCTACCCCACCCCTAATTCTGCCCCTAAACACGCCCTCATAAATTATCTCATAAAATGACACTTAAATGTTTTTTGCAGAATTGTCATAAAAATATCAACAACTATATCTGTGCTCATCAATGCAGCCTGCCTGTGCCCACTATGCAGCCTGCCCGTGTTCTCCACACAGCCTTCCTGTGCCTACCAAGCAGCCTGCCTGTGCCCACCATGCAGCCTGCCTGTGTTCTCCACGTAGACTGCCTGTGCCCACCTCGCAGCCTGCCTGTGTTCTCCATGCAGGCTTCCTGTTCCCACCATGCAGCCTTCCTGTGCCCATCATGCAGCCTGCCTGTGCCCACCATGCAGCCTGCCTGTGCCCACCATGCAGCCTGCCTGTGCCCACCATGCAGCCTGCCTGTACCCACCATACAGCCTGCCTGTGTTCTTCATGCAGCCTGCCTGTGTTCTTCATGCAGCCTGCCTGTGTTCTTCATGCAGCCTGCCTGTTCCCACCATGCAGCCTGCCTGTTCCCACCATGCATCCTGCCTGTTCCCACCATGCATCCTGCCTGTTCCCACCATGCATCCTGCCTGTTCCCACCATGCAGCCTGCCTGTTCCCACCATGCAGCCTGCCTGTTCCCACCATGCAGCCTGCCTGTTCCCACCATGCAGCCTGCCTGTTCCCACCATGCAGCCTGCCTGTTCCCACCATGCAGCCTGCCTGTTGTGTCCTAGTCACCTGTCCTCCATCTACCCATCAGTCTTTACATGCCTCCATTGAGGAGACTTCAAAAGTTTAGTTAGTACTGCAGATCGCAGAGAGCCTTGTCGCTGGCTCTGCAGCTTACTCATGTACTTGCAAATGCGTGCAACCAATCCTCTGCTTTTAACATATACAGTTAGACTGCTAGAGAATGATTGCTTTGCCCTTGGATGGCAATCAACATCCTTGGTAATTAAAGTGCCACATCCTGAATAATTGTATAGGGGATATGTGAAAAGAAAAAAATGGACTTTGTAGGCACTGGTTGAAAAAGTAAAAGATATTTTAATAAAGAGAAAAAAATAGTACAATATCAAGACAGGATGCTAAGCGCATCTAATAAGACTATAAAATACATAATATTAAAAATGTTGTAAGAATATGAAACCAGATGAGAGGACCACAGGTAATAATTGTTGCTGTCGCCGTCGCTGATACGGACTAGTCTGGCCTGGGTCCACACTGTTCAATTCTTGACATACATACAAAGAGTTCCAGAAATTGCTTGCGGGACGTGGCCGCTTCTTCGGGAGTTTTGGAACTATAATATAGAAAATATCAAATAATAAACTGAAATAATAATGCTGAGAACAAAATGCTAAACAACACTTTCCCATCCGGGATCCTGATTTAGCATAGAAACGTTTGCTTAAAGTATACTCACCAATTAAATGGTGTGTTAGGGAAAGTGTTGGGGCGTCGTTGCATGCCTCACAGGTGGATGGCCCCCGCCCTGCTGGATCCAGCCGGGTCAGTGAAGATGGAACATGCTCAAAGGCCAGAGACCTCAGAAGTGCGGTGATGGTTCAGTTTGTATACAAGGGGGTACAACAGGTAACTGAAAAAAACATATCTAGTTTAGGTTGATAACCCAATAGTAATTTAAAGGGGAGGGGTTCCCTTATTGCACCTCTAATATTTAAAACAACATTCAGGTCAGAAAATGTATTTTTCTGAACCTGCCAGTTAATTAAATGATATATGATCATTAGTACACTAATGTATTAGAAGTATATAGTGGTAGTATGGTATTTTGAAACTAAAACCAACCACCATTTTGAATATATTGGGATAGTTGGAGAATACAATTTAGTATTGACTGTCCTTAATGATATGAAAAAAGTTGATGGTGGTATTATAAAGTATTAATAACTGAATTGGTGGTCTATCAATAGTAAATTAATTAGTGATAAAAAGTAATTGGGGGAAAGAAAACCTATAAACTGATGTCTGTTATCTTGTCAGCTGGGTCTAAAACTGTCTGGATATTGAGGAAATGGTTTATGCTATGTATTAGCTGGGCTAGAGAGTTCAAGGGGTTTAAGCCACAATCTACTTAGAGAAAAGTGTATATAAGATAAAGCTACAACGGATTAATTGGTTTAGATGCATGGTTGCTTGTGGGTATAGTTCTGCATGGCAGATTTAGCTTAAATAACAATATATTAACATATAAAAGGTATCAGGGCAAATAAATGTTACCTGATTACGTTTGTCATGCAGGTACACCACTGCATAAACTATGGGCTGAAAGAAAGGTCCTTACTCTAGCGTTGCCACTCCAATAGATCTGGTGAGCAGATATCAAGGAGGGTTAGCATATTGGCCCCTAATGCCAGACAGAAACTACCCCCACGCTAAAATTCAACAACTTAAATGAGGGATTAGCTTACCTAATTTGGGTGCATGAAAGGAAACGCCTGGCCACCATATGCGATGTGGCTCTCTCCACATCAGCTGGAGAGGGCAGACTCGCATCATTGTACCCCACTCACGGCGTGCCAGACGGGCGTCTGACGTCACGCGAGCCGGCCGTAAACATCTTCCGCGCATGCGCCGAATGGCGCGTGCGCTCCTGTAGACTGTGGGCAGGCTACAGGGTGCTGTTTGGGCGGAAGTGCGAGAGACTGGGATGGAAAGAGTCCTGGTGCCATTGGTGGAGAGCCACCACCTGACTCCGTGCTGGGAGGAGAAGGGGAGATCCTCCATGCAATGGCTTGGGTGGCCACTTGTATACGATCTGACCAACCGGCTTCAGGTCTATTGCAGTGAGACTTGTGAAGGGCGGTGAGGCTCCCCCCGGAGGCATGCAACTGCAACAACACTTACAAATAATTATCAAATATGTACAAATCAATGCCTCGTCGTAGCGAGGTCCTGTGAAAGAGTAAGATAAAACACAACAATGATAATACAACAGCATAATGTTAAAAACATGTTTCACTACACTGTTGTTAATCCTAAGATACATCGTTATCAATAAGCGAATAATCTCTAAATTTTTTATGTATTCTTCCTATTATTGGCAAATCTCGCTATCAAACCTAGTATAGAAATCTCCTTAATATATTTGGAACTTAGATGTTTATTTAGGTTAGTATGTTTTTTAGTGAACTGAGGATTAATGAGGGCTAAGAGCAAGAAGAGATATCTAAAGCTTGCCTATATTGGATTGTAAAGATTGGATAAAATTGTAGTGACCTCCAAGATTTGCACACATACACTCATGGCCTAGTGACTGTGTGCAAACCTGTGGCCAGATATATATAACAAGATTAGGGGGACCCCCGGGACAGGGCTTCAAAATATATTGTAACAGGAAAAAATATATATGTAGACCCTAGTGTAGCTTGTTTATAGGAATGGTTTATATGAAAGAACTTAATTTATACCTGGGGGGCATGTAGCTCCCAAACGTTCGATCCAAAAGGTTTCCTTCTGAAGGATACGCTTGTCCCAGTTACCACCTCTCAGATCTTGGGGTATAACCTCAAGAATGATAAACTTGACCAATGATACATCAAACTTGTGGTATAATCCCAAATGTCGACTCACTGGTGTGATCATTTTGCCATATTGTGAATAATAAATGTGATCATAAATGCGTTTTTTGAATTGTCTTATGGTTTTGCCGACGTAGAATGCTCCACATCGGCAAAGCATAAGATACACTACTCCCTTTGTGGTGCATGAGGCCTGAAAAGATGGTCAAAAAAGTTTGCCATTTGGTAGCTGAAACTCTGTACCGGGTTGTACCCATGGACAGCATGAACATTGTCCACATGTAGTTAGACCCCGGGCAGGCCCAATTTTGTCACGTTGGGGTTTATATTCGCTTGCGGTAAGTTTGTTTCCTATAGAGGAACATTTACGAAACACAATTTCAGGTTTATCTCTTACATATTTGCCAAGAGTTGGATCCTCACTTAGGAGATACCAGTGTCGCACCAGACAGTTTCTAAGCAGGCCCGTGCTGTGCAGCGTATTTATTGATAAACTTAGTTGTTTGTAAGTGATCGTCAGCTTTTGGTTGTGAGTACAGTAAAGATGTTCTATCTCTCTGATAGGCTTTATTATAGGCTTTCCTTAGAATACTTTTACTGTAGCCACGTTGTAAAAGTCTATTGCGAAGGTCCCTGGCTTGGTTTTTAAAGTCTACATCATAGGTGCAATTCCTGCGCAAACTAATATATTGCGCATAAGGAATGCTATGAACCAAAGATAGAGGGTGCGCACTGTCGGCGTGCAGCAGTGTGTTGCCTGCTGTATTTGTATGGTACAATTTTGTGCTGATATTATAGTTGCAATCTCTGTAGACCAGAACATCCAAGAAGGGTATTGAGTTGGGTTGCCAATTGTATGTAAATTTCAAATTAAAGTTATTAATATTGAGTTTGGATAGAAATTCATTTAATGATGGTAGGGTTTCTGTTCAGATTACAAAAATGTCATCTATATATCTGTACCAGCATAGAGTCTGGCACAGATATTGTTGGTATTGTTCATTGGCAAAAATCTCACGCTCCCACCCCCCCAGGTACAAGTTGACGTATGCCGGTGCACAGCAGGTGCCCATGGCGACACCCTGTACCTGGAGGTAGTGGGAGCCAAGAAACGAGAAATAGTGTTTCAGAATAAATGACAAGATTGAGATGATAAGCATTTGAATTTTCATTGTCTGTGATCTTGTTCCATTAGAAAGGATTTTACAATTTTTAAACCTATATTGTGTGGTATACTTGAGTATAAGGCCTCAACGTCTATGGTGACAAATAGGGCATGTGGTGGGATGGTAAGCCCATCCAATTTTTTCAGGAGATCAAGCGTGTCCTTAAAGTGGAGTTCCACCCATAAATATAACATTACATCAGTAGTTTTAAAAAAATGTCATTAGTCCTTTAAGAATTTTTTTTTTTTTAGATGCCTTCAAAGTGTTGTTGCTAGGCAGAATAGTTAATCTTCCCTCTTCCTGCACCTAGGTGCTTAAGCTTCCTAACCTACACCGCACAGACTCCTGGGAATGTAGTGGGTGTAACTTTCCAGGAGTATGTGCACTCCCCAGTCTCGAAGAATCATGTGACTTGGACAGTACAGGTGCTGAAACCTGATCTGAAACCTATTACACTGCTTGTGCAGCACTGAGCATGTGCGAGATCTGCAAGGCTGAAATCCAGGAAGTCATACAGTCGGGCTTCATGATGCCCACACTTAAGATGGCCCCAGTCAATTTCTATTTTATAAAGTGTCTAAATGCTGTAACAACCTAACAAAACGGACCTTCGTTTACAGACTAACTTTACTAGAATACATTAAGCTTGTGTATTACAGGGGTATTTATATTTAAAAAGTGAAATTGTGGCCGGAACTCCGCTTTAACATATGAGGGCAATCTCATAACATGTGGCATCAAAAAGAAATTCACAAATTTACTGGTATTTTCCGTCACGGACCCTATGCCAGAGATGATAGGTCGTCCCGGCGGGTGTTCTTTATTTTTGTGTATTTTAGGGATCACATAAAAAATTGGTTCCCTAGGAAAGGCTATGTTGAAAAAATCATAAGTGGGTTTGTCAATAAGTGCCTCAGTATAGGCTGAATAGATCAATAATTTGAATTCTAGTTTAAATTGACCTATGGTTTCCAGGACAATTGGTTTATATCACTCTGTGTTGTTCAAAATGTCAAAACACATTGTTTCATATTGTTGACGAGTTTGTAATACAATATTACCTCCTTTATCTGAGGCTTTGATAACTGTATCTTCTCTTATTTGTAAATTCTTGAGGGCATTTAGTTGTTGTTTTGACAAATTTGATGGCAACGACATGAGTGGCATATTTTTTTATCTCCCTAATTGCTAATAGGAAAGCTGCTATTTGGGGATTGGTATTAAGGTCTGGAAATTGATCTGACGTTTTCTTGAATACTGGTATTTTTTTATTATAATCATGAGGCCCATGACCTGGGTCCTCTGATTGTGTGGGTTCTATATTAGCACTCTCGTCTAATAAAAGCATCAGATCTCTTAGTGCTCTAAACTCCTTCATGGAGTATTTCTTAATCTGCTCTGAAAGGTCGTTTTCCTCCCTCAATCTTCTTTTGTCAGGATCAAAAATGTGTTTGTATGTTAACTTGCGTGCAAAAAGATAGAGATCTTTTATGACCTGATATTTGTCCAAGTTTGCGTTTGGACAAAAGCTAAGGCCCAATTTTATAACTGTCAATTCATCCTCTGATAGAGGGTAGGGGGTCAAATTAATGACACTCAGTTCCTCATTGTTGGTGTGTTCAATGATATCTCCCCTAAAGGGATTTCCTGATTACCGACATAAGTGGATGTGTTTTGTTTCTGTGGTTCTCGAGTGAGAGTAATTGTGGGCTTGGTCTGATGTGTGCTGATGCCCTGAGGGCCCGCCACACCTCCTTCTGCTCCACGAGGTGCCCCTATACTGCTAGTGTTAGTTAGGGAAGTTTGTGAGGCAATCTGTGTATGCAGTTGTTGAATTGCTTGCGCTGCAATTGGGCCCATATAGGCATACTGTGATGGATCGTAGGTTGGTGCTCTCCTTTCACCCTTACTGTGACCGCCGTGTGCTGGTGCTTGTGAAGGTGTGAAGCTTCCAGAATTTGTTGGCTTTTTTTTTGTTATTGGGTGTGCTAGGGTGCCCACCACCATAATAACCCCGCTTACGTGATCCGTTTTGTGCGTATGTTGAACCGGTGGATTGTGTCCGATGTACCTGCGAAAAAGAAGAAGAGACAGAGGAATAAGATTCACTTTCACCTTCTGAAACATCGGTGTTCCTGCCTCTAGTTTGGGGTCTCAATGTTTGACCTTGCCCTCTAGCAGGCTGATCCCACTTGTATGCATATCCCTCCATGCATGCCATTTTATCTTTCTCAAATTTAGCTTGTTTTTTGGAGATGATATTTTTATTTAACTTGTCCAGGAATAATTTTAGCTCCTGTTTTTTTTCTCTGAATTTGGCATGTGTTTTGATGGATTCGTATTTGTTGTGCAGGAGAGCTAGTTCCTGGTCCAACATCGCTGTGTCTAAGGAGTATTGGGACAGGAGTAATTGCATGCAGTCCTGGCTGCATTTGTTAAGAACTCCTTCCCATGAGAATTTTAGGTCCTGTGATGTATTTTTAATTGTTGAAAAAAGCTGGACTCTCAGGCCCATAGGGCTGATATTTTCACTGATATAGTACTTAAAATATTCCATATGCCAATGAAGGTTGGACTTTCTCTTAAGCAGTTGTTTGAGTTTGTCAAAATAAATCTTAAGATCGTCAGTTTCCCTGTTTACCATTGTATGAGGTCTGAAACTCGTTCATTAAGCCTGACCAGGCTACACCTACAAAGTCCATTTTTTAAAATTTGGGACAAACTGACTCAAAGAAAGTCTGAAGCCAGAAAAAGAGGGGCTATTGCGATATGGAATGAGGGGAAGAAAAAAACCTCAAGAGGGGGGAAAGGGGGCGGAGCCAAAAATAAGGGGAAGAAGAAATATGAACTAGGGTGTTTCCACTTGTTTGACTTGGAGTGTGCCACAACATGAAAAGAATATATTTATATAACGTAATCTTTATATTATTATAAAAATACAATGCACATATTATTGGTAATAAGGGCTGACCACAATTGTGGGCAATTTGGTGCTACCACCTTCAATAATGCTAGAGAATGATTGCTTTGCCCTTGGATGGCAATCAACATCCTTGGTAATTAAAGTGCCACATCCTGAATAATTATATAGGGCATATGTGAAAAGAAAAAAATGGACTTTGTAGGCACTGGTTGAAAAAGTAAAAGATATTTTAATAAAGAGAAAAAAATAGTACAATATTAAGACAGGATGCTAAGCGCATCTAATAAGACTATAAAATACATAATGTTAAAAATGTTGTAAGAATATGAAACCAGATGAGAGGACCACAGGTAATAATTGTTGTTGTCGCCGTCGCTGATACGGACTAGTCTGGCCTGGGTCCACACTGTTCAATTCTTGACATACATACAAAGAGTTCCAGAAATTGCTCTACTAGTTTTGCGGGACGTGGCCGCTTCTTCGGGAGCTTTGGAACTATAATATAGAAAATATCAAATAATAAACTGAAATACTAATGCTGAGCACAAAATGCTAAACAACACTTTCCCATCCGGGATCCTGATTTAGCATAGAAACGTTTGCTTAAAGTATACTCACCAATTAAATGGTGTGTTAGGTAAAGTGTTGGGGCGTCGTTGCATGCCTCACAGGTGGATGGCCCCCGCCCTGCTGGACCCAGCCGGGTCAGTGAAGATGGAACATGCTCAAAGGCCAGAGACCTCAGAAGTGCGGTGATGGTTCAGTTTGTATACAAGGGGGTACAACAGGTAACTGGAAAAAACATATCTAGTTTAGGTTAAAGGGTTACTAAAGGAATTTTTTTTTTTGCTGAAATGACTGTTTACAGGGTATAGAGACATAAAAGTTAACTGATTCCTTTTAAAAATGATTAAAAATAGACTAAATTCAATCATATAATGTGCCTCTAGTTTCACTTTCGGTTTTAAACTGGTTTCATGTTTCTGTGAAGTAAAGAGACCCACAGAACAAAAACAAACAAATCCAGGGCAGTGTTTTGTTTTTAAAATGAATCTGATTGGTTCTGTTAAGTTTTAGACACACAGTAATGACAGCTTAGACCACCGTGAAAAGCTCCCAGTACTGTGGTTATAAGGAGCAAGACAACCAGGAAGTGTGGAGATCACAGCAGAATTACAGCAACTTCAAAGCAAAAACGAACAATGAGGACATGAAACCAGTACTGCAGTAAGGTAAAGGAAGCTATTTAGATAAAAAAAAAAAAAATCCTTTAGTGACCCTTTAATAACCCTATAGTAATTTAAAGGGGAGAGGGTTCCCTTATTGCACCTCTAATATTTAAATTAACATTCAGGTCAGAAAATGTATTTTTTCTGAACCTGCCAGTTAATTAAATGATATATGATCATTAGTACACTAATGTATTAGAAGTATATAGTGGTAGTATGGTATTTTGAAACTAAAACCAACCACCATTTTGAATATATTTGGATAGTTGGAGAATACAATTTAGTATTGACTGTCCTTAATGATATGAAAAAAGTTGATGGTGGTATTATAAAGTATTAATAAATGAATTGGTGGTCTATCAATAGTAAATTAATTAGTGATAAAAAGTAATTGGGGGAAAGAAAACCTATAAACTGATGTCTGTAAGGCCCCGTACACACGACCAAACATGTATGCTGAAACTGGTCCGCGGGCCAGTTTCAGCATACATGTTCGGTCGTGTGTAGGCGCAAGCGGGCCGAATTCCAGCAAACATTTGCCCGCCGGGCCTTTTCCCAGCGGGCAAATATTCCTGGACGTGTTTTAAAACCGTCCGCTGGAATCCTGCCCGCTCGGACATGTACGGTCGTCAGTACAGACCTACCGTACATGTCCAGGCGCCCGCCGTCCCTCGCATGCGTCGAATGACTTTGACGCATGCGTGGAAGCCTTTAAATGGCAGGCCCGCCCACGTCTACGCGTCATCGCCGCGTCATCGTCGCGGCGACGACGCGGACACGCCCCGCGTATTGTTTACGCGCGGACTTCTGTACGATGGTTAGTACAACCATCGTACAGAAGCCCTCTGGCAGGCATGTACGGTGAAAACGGTCCGACGGACCGGTTTCATCGTACATGTTTGCTCGTGTGTACCGGGCCTTATCTTGTCAGCTGGGTCTAAAACTGTCTGAATATTGAGGAAATGGTTTATGCTATGTATTAGCTGGGCTAGAGAGTTCAAGGGGTTTAAGCCACAATCTACTTAGAGAAAAGTCTATATAAGATAAAGCTACAAAGGATTAATTGGTTTAGATGCATGGTTGCTTGTGGGTATATATCTGCATGGCACAATTAGCTTAAATAACAATATATTAACATATAAAAGGTATCAGGGCAAATAAATGTTACCTGATTACGTTCGTCATGCAGGTACACCACTGCATAAACTATGGGCTGAAAGAAAGGTCCTTACTGTAGCGTTGCCACTCCAATAAATCTGGTGAGCAGATATCAAGGAGGGTTAGCATATTGGCCCCTAATGCCAGACAGGAAACTACCCCCACGCTAGAATTCAACAACTTAAATGAGGGATTAGCTTACCTAATTTGGGTGCATGAAAGGAAACGCCTGGCCACCATATGCGATGTGGCTCTCTCCACATCAGCTGGAGAGTGCACACTTGCATCACTGATTTTTGTACCCCGCTCACGGCGTGCCAGACGGGCGTCTGACGTCACACGAGCCGGCTGTAAACATCTTCTGCGAATGCGCCGAATGGCGCGTGCGCTCCTGTAGACTGTGGGCAGGCTACAGGGCGCTGTTTGGGCGAAAGTGCGAGAGACTGGGATGGAAAAAGTCCTGGTGCCATTGGTGGAGAGCCACCACCTGACTTCGTGCTGGGAGGAGTAGGGGAGATATACAGTTAGACAGTTGAATTTGGCTTGCTGTTTGTTTAAAAATGCATCTCATTTAAAGTCCCAAAAAAAACTTTTTTTTGTATCCAATAGGGATGGAGGCGTGTGTTTTTCATACACCTCATTTAAAGTCCCAACCCCAGTTTTTCTTTGCTTAATTTTTTAACGTTGTTTTAAAAAATGTTGTTTTTCGGGTAGTAAAAAATGATCGTGTGTAGGCTAAAACGACGTTTTAAACCTGCGCATGCTCAGAAGCAAGTTATGAGACGGGAGCGCTCGTTTCAGGTAAAACTACCGTTCATAATAGGGTAAGCACATTCATCACGCTGTAACAGACAGAAAAGCGCGAATCGTCTTTTACTAACACGGAATCAGCTAAAGCAGCCCAAAGGCGAATAGAATTTCCCCTTTAGAGTGCCGTTGTACGTGTTGTACGTCACCGCGCTTTTTTCATAATTTTTTTTTAAAACGACGGTGTGTGGGCAACGTCGTTTTTAATGATGAAGTTGGAAAAACTTATTTTTTTTAAAGCCGAAAAATCATCGTGTGTATGCGGCATGACAGTACTTGAAATTCATTCATTCACAAAAATCAATTGTGACCAGAGGTGCAGGGAGAAGATCCCTGACCTGCTATCAGTGAGGGGGGGATGGGGGGGAAGAGCAGTAAGATGCTGAACATGTTACCCCCTAAATATGGGTATAACATTTTCACAAAGGAGAACTTATCCTGTAAGATGTAGAGTTTTTTTTCAGAATAATAAATACAATGATGGTAAAATATATATGGCAAAAAAAGAAGCCGAGAGTAAAATTTGCATTAATCACTAGGAAAAAAAACCCACAAAGGTTTAACAGCACCAGACATAAACAGATATTATAAGTCAGTTATTTTTTCACAAATGGTAGAATGGGTCAATGAAAAAAGCAAACAAATGTTGATTAGGATCGAAAACATCTTAAATAGAACACCTTTGCACAAAAATATATGGGTACCATGAAAATATATATAATATTAGATTTGGAAGTACACAATTTAACTAAAAATTTATTTAACATTTGGGAAGTGCGGGGGGGCGTGGCCGGGATGTGAACAGGAGCAGACGTGTGCTGACTGAGCTCCGCTCCTACCGATATCCTGGCTTGATTTCCAGCGCCGATTCCTCCTTCCAGCAACCGCCTGTCTGACATCCTGGGGCGAAAGAAGACACCCGGCACCCCGAGGCCTCCTCCGTTGTCTCCGGGTAAGCTCCGCTCCTCCGCGGGGATCAGCGACCGGGTCGCGGCAGCCATCTTGCCCACGAGGCTTCCCGCACAGGAGATGTCGGTCAGCTCTCCAGCCTCCCCTAATCCACCGGCATCCCACGCCGCATCGCATGCCGAGCTCCTGGCGGCCATCAAGGAGGGTCGGGACTCGTGATGGTCAAGATTGACCACTTAGTGGCGGATGTCAGCCTGATCCGCCATGACATGGACAAATTTAGGGCCCGGTTCGTGGAGGCGGAAGGCCGCATATCACAGCTGGAGGATTCTACAAGGGCCGATTCCAGGGACCTACATGCACTACAAATACAGGTCAAAGCCCTGCAGGAGAAATCCATAGACACCGAAAATCGCCTCAGGAGGAACAATATCAGGGTCCTGGACCTCCCTGAAAAGGCGGAAGGCCTCAGGCCTGCAGAATTTACGGAAGCCTTCCTGATCTCCCTCCTGGGCCTGCCTGCCATGCCGCCCACGTTTGTGGTTGAGAGGGCCCACAGGGTCCCCCCCAAGCCTCCGATCCCAGGAGCCCCTCCTCGGCCTTTCCTACTTCGGCTGCTCAACTACAGGGATAGGGATCGAATCCTTGCTGCTGCCAGAGAAAAACGGGATTTGTTTTACAACGGGGCCAAGATCATGCTGTTTCCTGACTACTCCCCAGAGGTGCAACACCGACGCCGCTCCTTTACAGAGGTGAGGAGATGCCTGCGGGATCAAGGCCTTAAATTCAGCCTACTCTATCCCAACAAATTACGGGTGATTGATGGGGACTGCACCCGCTTCTTCATGGATCCGGAGGCGGCCATGGCGTGGCTGGAGAGTCGATGATGGACCTCACCCTGTGGCAAGTATCCTGTTTTTTTTGCCCTGTTCACTCCATGTGGGTCGCCTGCCTCCCCTCGTCTGGCCTATTTGGCACGGCGCCCTGGCCTGCTCTCCCCCCGGGACTGCCCTATTTATTTTTGCCTACACAGAAAATCCTTTTTTGTCCCATTACTGCTAGGCACTTGCTACGGCTGCTGCTGCCCTACCCCCCACCCCCCTCCCTCTGCTGACGGGTATGCAGGACTGCTATGTTCCCTCTGATGTCGCCTGTTGACTGGCTCATGATCCGGTACTTTCCCCCTGACCCCCCCATACCATTGTGTCTTCTTATCGGCCCCCAGCCCTCATCGTTTTCTTTTTTTCCCTTCTCAGTTAACTTTGGGCATCGGCCGTTATGCACTGTCTTAACCGGGAATCGGTCCTACTTCGGCTATTAGGAGATGTGATTGCTCTGTTCATGAACAAGGATGCACATCACCCCGGCCCACGGTTGTGGTGGCACTCCAGGACTGCTGCCCCCCCCCCTGTGATTTTTGGTCCTGCCCATTTTGTTTTTGTTTATGTTCTTTTCTCCCTAGTGTCCCCCTTTGCTATCCGGAGCCTGGACACTGACCATTGGTCTCTTGGAACCGCCAACTGCAAACACCCGAACGGACCTGCCCCTACCTGCTTGATCCGTCTTGGACCTGCGCCAAAACAACCGCAAATCCCCTTCACCGCACACCACCTCCTGACTCCCAATGCCACCTTGAACCTTTTTGGAAGGACTGACCAACTCCCCTACCCAAAAAGCCCCAAAAAATGCCAACAAAAATGCTGCCTTAAACAAGGCAACCTCATAAGGAGACGAGCACACCCTCGGCAGCTGTTCCACAATGCCACCCAGAACCTTGAATGTTACCGGTCTCCTAGTATCCCTCCGTACTACAGCCTTCCTGTATCCCTTCATCGCCTGGCGCACCCAGTCAAGTCAAGCTGCCCCTGTAATTTAAACCATAAGGCCAAACCAGCCAATGTCTTATTCACACCAGATGCAGACACCCCTTCCTCAAGCAACCTGGCAACATAACATAACACCAGCCACCGTACCTGATCCCCAACCGGGTCCTCACCCGTCTCTTTCACAAAGTCCAACCAAGTTCGCCATACCTTCGTGTAAGACGACCAAGTGGCCGCGCTAAACGACTTCTGGATCCAGCCCGCTACGCAGTCATTGCTACCTCCCACAGCCATTCGGGACACGGGACCCCCTGCTGCTCTGCTGATGGTGCCAGCTCCCGAAACCTGTCCCATTGGAAGCGAGACAAAGCGCCAGCAATGACATTCTCCACCCCCGGGATGTGAACCGCATACAGAAAAATATTGAGTTGCAAACATCGCAAAACCAAATGCTGTAAGAGCTTTATGACCGGCGGGGAAGACGCAGAGAATTTGTTAATGACCTGGACCACGCCCATGTTTTCACCGTGGTACCGGACTTTCAGATCCCTAAAAGACGTCCCCCACAACTCTACCGCCAGAACCACCAGGAAAAGCTCTAGCAGAACCAGGTTTTTGGTAAAACCAGCCTCCACCCAGGACCTTGGGCACGGACCCCCACTCCATCGACCCTGAAAGAAAGCTCCAAAGCCGAAGGATCCCGCGGCATCCGTAAACAATTCTAGGTCAAAATTGCTCACCGGACCCGCCATCCACAATGCACGACCATTAAAGGATTCCAAAAAGGTATGCCATACCCTCAGATCCTCCCTGTGCTCTTTCGCCAGGCTCACCAAATGCGTCGGTGACCTAACGCCGGCTGTACTGGCCGCAAGCCTGCGACTGAAAATCCGCCCCATGGGTAAAATGCGACACGCAAAATTCAGCTTACCCAGTAATGACTGCAACACTTGTAGCTGAACCTTGCGCAATCCCATCCCCCCTTTTTAGGTCCACCAGTTTGTCTTCCGGTAGCCTGCACTCCATAGCCTCGGAGTCCAGTACAATGCTCAAAAACTTGATGACCGTACAAGGTCCCTCAGTCTTCTCAGGAGCCAACGGAATGCCAAACCTCTCTGTGATGTGTTCTAACGTAGCTAAGAGCACCCCACAGATACTTGAAGAAGCTGGACCGATGCACAGGAAATCATCCAGGCAGTGAATCACATAATTCACCCCGGAAACATCTCGCACCACCCATTCCACAAATGAGCTAAAGAGCTCAAATAAGGCACAGGATACTGAGCAACCCATTGGCAGACATTTGTTGACGTAGAACTCCCCCTTCCAACAACACGCAAGCAACCGGAAACTGTTCGGGTGCACAGGTAGCAGCCGAAACGCTGATTCCACGTCCACCTTTGCCATCAACGCCCCGTGCCCATAACGCCAAACCCATCTCACCGCTGCATCAAAGGATGTATAAGTCACCGAACACACCCCTTGATCAATCGCGTCATTGACCGACCCGCCTTTAGGAAATGACAGGTGGTGAATGAGCCTAAACTTATTGGGCTCCTTCTTGGGCACTACCCCCAACGGGGATACAACCAAGTCAGAAAGTGGCGCTGCTGGGAAAGGACCGCCCATGAGACTCAAAGCAACCTCCTTCTGCAGCTTCTCCGAAATCACACCAGGATGCTGCAGGGCCGACCGAAGGTTACGAGCCAAAGGGGGGACCACCTTCAAATTACATGGAATCCTGAAACCCACCGTGAAACCCTCCTCCAGCACTCGGGCAGCCGCCCTGTCCGGATACCTACCTAGGAACGGCAGCATCCTTTCCACCCTCACCGGCGTCTTCCCTCTTGTTACCAGAGACGCCGGTCTTTCCCTTTCCCTGTTTGAAACACCTGGACCCCGAGTGGGAACCCCCACACCCGGAACACTCATGCTTGTATCGGCAGGAATTGCCAAATTTGCATGAACCCGCGTTGTATTGCCAGCACACCCCCTTTTTGTTTCCGGCCGACTGACCCTGGGCCGAAGGTCCACCGCCCCCCCCTGAAAAAACGGATTCTGACCCCGCGGAGCCGTCATCAACCACATCCACACCGTAATGTCCTTATGGTCCCAGCGCAGGTCAGGCCGGAGCCACCCCGTGCCCCCATACACCCTATACGCTTCGGCAATCGAACCCTGATAGCAGAAAAGCGCAGAGCAACACTCCGGATGCTTTTCCCCAATCATGCTGGCCATGATCCCAAAAGCCTGTAGCCAATTAGTGAATGTCCTAGGGACCTCAGTTTTTCCTCATCCTCCTTCTTAGAATCATCGGGCTTAACCCTATCCAAATTAAACTGTTCCAGCGGCAGCAAAGAAAAGATGTCAACGTACTCACCCTTCCACAGCTTCTCCCGCACCTCAGGTTTTAAATGCGACCCTAAAGGTCCCTCATAGCAAAGATACACCTCGCACTTCGCCGCATCAGCCAGCCTGATGATGTCCTGCCTACCAGTTGAAACCCCCGTACTCACCTTATCAGACCCTTGCTGGACCACCGGCGCAGGAGAGTCCACCACCGGCACAGCCATGGAAGCTGCCACCGCCCCAGGGGGGCCCCCCCCGCTGCAATAGCACCCAGCCCGGCTGGCGGAACCCAGGCGGCTGCCGGACCCGCCAGCGACCTTTCGGCCGTCTCAAAATTCTGCACCAACACTTTGATACCCTCCAAAAATGCCAACATACCAACATTGCCCCCAGTAGCCCCCCGACCACCGGAGTCACCCCCCCGCCTGGCTACCCTGCCCTGCACTGCCAGACACGCTACCCACGGGTAATGGTAAAACTGACTTACCAGACTGCACAGGCGCTGACCCGCCAGCCGACCGTCTGCTATCCACCGCAGCCACCCTCCCGGGTGGGGGCTCTTCATCCTCCTCCGACTCTGCCAGCTCGCCGACTGACAGTGGACCATCCGACAGCTCCTCATTCGACCCAGGCCTTCAGGGCATAACAGCCACCGCTGCCGCAGGATCCGCAGCCATCCGGTCCCTCCTCCGCGTCGCATAGCCATCCACCGATTTCCGGACAGCCTTCCCAGGGCCAGTGCGTGGGACCTCAGCCCTGCCGGCCTCCGCTCCGCCCGATCCTCCATCCGACCGATCATCCCCTCTTCCGCCCCCTGCCGCGGTACCAGAAGGCCTTGGGACTCTTGCATCCACTCTCCCCGGACTAGGCCCGGATCCCCGTGTTGCCGATGCGGGGGCGGGGCCAGCGCTCCCGCGCTCACATGTCCTGCTAGGCCGCAACGCCGCTCCCGTGCCCCCCCTCGCTCCAACGCAGGCCTGCTGGTATGGCCAGGGATCCGCACAGGACTCCCCGCCGCTCCACCAGCCAATCGTTTTCGCCGGGGGACCCGCTTGAACCCCCGAACCACCCCCCCCTGCCGCGTGGAGGGCCCAAAACAATCCGGGGAAAAACGATCGGGAGGCCTAGACCTCCGGGCCCTACCTCCCGTGGGAACCGCCGCCGAAATAACCCCCATAGATTGCTGTAGAACAGGCCCCAAGACCCCCTGCAGCCAGTCCTGTCCCCTCTCCTCTGCCTGCTCCCTAAGCTGAGAAAATAGCTCCTCCATACCTGACATGCTCTCACTGGAAACTTTCCCCCGTGCTGTGCTTGCCTGTGATGGGATGGGCCAACCTTTTATATGCCTCTCAACCCCTCTCCTAGGCAACTCCCCCCTGAAACTCCTGACCAGTTTACTTCCCCTGTTAACTCTGTCATGTACGCCCTGCGCATATGCCATTGCATTCTATTGCTCCGGGCTTCTCTCTACCACAACCAATTAGAGATAGAAAGAACTTAAATGCACTGGAAAAACTCTGCGGTGTACAAACCCCACTGAAACATGGGATATCAAAAGTATATGGAATCTTGACAGAATTGGAAGGACAAGAAACACCCTCCTATATAGTAAAATGGGAATGAAATTAGAGGAACTACAAGTTCAGAGAATGATAGGAGCAGTATACAACCACGCAACAGATATAAAAAAATACAAATTAACTATAAGTTCCTGGCAAGATGGTATTTGACACCAGTGTTGGAGGGAATGCAAACAAGGGGGTACAGTGACGCACATCTGGTGGGATTGCCCAAAAATAAAGAAATACTGGCAGGAAATCCTGGAATACATAGAAGAGATAACTGTAGAAAAGATAACTAACTTAAGTACATATTTAAATAAGTATTCTGGGTTTCTATTATAAGGTTTCATTTAGTTTATTTTGCAATTTTGCCCTCATGCTACTTCAAGTTATTACAATATCATAGTACATGTAATGGTGTAGATGATATAGTGTTATCATACATATTTGTTAAGAGGTTGTCAGTTATGTGGTAACACTGCCATCTACTGCCATATGCTGGTATGTCTTACCCTTTTCAGGATTTCCATATGCTGACCATTTTTTGCTATGCAAGATATATTGGCTAGCTGACTCCTACACACTGATGGTCATCAACATATATAGTGATGTTTGTAATTCTCCTGTCGCTCCTTTCATGGGCAAATATTGCCTAACTCGCCTCAGGCTTAATTGTGTATGTATATGTATGTGTATGTATATATGTATATATACATATATATTTTTTTTTATCTGCCCTCTGTGGGCCTTATACATTTACCAGATAGTTTTTCTGGTTTAACATAATAGATAATTACACCTACCTCATCTAATGTGGTCTCTCTTATAGAATTTTTTGCACTTAATATGACTTGCGTAATTCAGTTATGGGTTCCACTGCACAATTTTTGGACTTAGAGTCTGTGTCTAAGATAGTTTATATATGGTTGTTTTTTTTTGGCGGTAATCTGTTTGGTTGTCTCAGCAATGATCATCACAGGTATTTTTTCTAATGTAAATTTTTTGTGGCTCCCCGCCCCGTGTCGCTATGATTTTCCCCCACTCAGTCAGGACTGCTCTCTTTAATATGAGGGTTGCCCTTTCTCGTCTGAACTGCGAATTACTATGGGTTTTCATTTTTCTTAATTTAACATTGGTTACAGTGTTGGTTATTCACAGTTGTATGTCGACATCACTGAGTTTCAGACCAACTGGTCTATTGTAGCTTCACTGTCGGTTGAAGAAAATTTTTTCTTTCAACCCCTTTTTTTTCCTACATTTCTATGTTTGGTTAAACATATTTAATGGTACATTAGATGTAATCTCTGATAGAGATGGTAAATATGGTACACTCTTTGCAAAAGTTTTTTTATTTGTTGAAGTTATACTTGTCTCAGGTTTCCTTACAGTCTGGATTAATAATAGGTCATTAAACAGATCAAGACCCCTGGCTCCCTGGCCCCCCCCTAAACTTACAGTTCCTCAGTTACCTCACTTCCTGTTGAATTCTTATGACACTCTCTATGGTTTATGGCTATTACATTAATCTCTCATAATGTGCAGGGATTCAATTCCCCAAACAAAAGAAAGAAGGCGTTCTTGCAGTATAATAAGTTAAAAGCCAAGATTGTTATGTTGCAGGAAACACACTTTATGAAGGATGCTCATCCTACCTTGTTTCACAAAGCATATAATCAATCCTTTTACACCACATCCTCCTCCAAAACCAAGGGAGTGGCAATTTTTTTTCACCATTCTTTTCCATTCGAAATCCAGCAAGTTTATAAAGACCATGAAAGTAGGTTCATCATAATTAAAGGCACCCTATCAGGTAGAGAGCTTACTGTAGCTAATGTTTATGCACCTAATGATGCACAGACCTCATTTTTCACCCAATTTTTTAACAAATTGCAACAACTCCACTCTTCACATATCATAGTAGGTGGTGACTTTAACTCGGTCATGCAACCAAATCTGGATCGTAGCAAACAAAACTTGAGTTCTAAAACACTATCTAAAACAACCATTACACATTTAAACGATCTACAGCTAATAGACTCTTGGAGAGCTTTAAACATAGGTGCACGTGAATATACATTCTACTCTCACCCACATGACTCATACTCTCGCATTGACCACATATTCTGTACCCCTATTATTCTAGCTAACACACATGATGCCGCAATACACCCTTGCTCCTGGTCGGACCACCAAATTGTCACTCTTAGTACAGAATTCATAGGCCTTACCCCTACCCCTTACTCATGGAGATTAAATGAATCTTTACTTTCGGACCCTGTTCATCAACAAGAAATAGCATCTGAAATTAAGGATTATTTCATATTAAACTCAAACCCTGATATCTCTCCCTCCACTCTGTGGATGGCACACAAAGCAGTAGTGAGGGGTCACCTTATTAAGCGAGCTGCACAATGTAATAGAAGTAAATGGGAAAAGATTCACTCCCTTACAAAAGATCTCCAAAACTTATATAAAGACCATACACGTTCACACGATCCAGATACCCTTAAATTGATATCACAAAAACGCACAGAGCTGGACTCTCTTCTCACTTTTAGAGCAGAAAAAGCTCTTCGGTGGTCTAAGGCAAAAATTTTCTTATCTAGTAACTCTTATTCTACAATGTTCGCCAGGAAACTCAATCAAACAATTAAACCCACACACGTTTATAAACTTAAAAATAGCTCAAACCAACTAATCACTCACCCACAAGAGATTCTTTCCATCTTTAAAAACTTTTATTCGGACATCCTTTCAGCGCCAAACTCTTCAATCCCTCTCTCCTCCATTAATTGGTTGGATAATCTCCCCTTCCCCAAATTAACTAAAACTAATATAGAATCACTAAATGCACCCTGTACGGAGGAGGAATTACTTCAAATAATTAAATCACTCAAAAAGAACTCTGCCCCTGGCCCCGATGGTTTCTCCTCCTTATATTATAAACAATATCACCAATTCCTTATACCACACCTCTCCAAACTATTCAACAATATACTGAAAGGAGACCAATTCCCAGAGGAAATGTTACTTGCAAATATGTCCCTCATTCCAAAACCAAACAAGGACCACACACTGCCCCAGAATTATAGACCCATCTCAGTCATTAACAATGATCTTAAAATTTTTAGTAGACTCTTAGCAAACCGACTATCTGCTATAATCCCCACTCTAATTTCCCCATATCAATCTGGTTTTATCCAAGGTAGACAAATCACGGATAACATTCGGTTAGTTACAAACATCATTCAGGATGCAAATATACACTCTCAACCACTCTTAATGTTAAGCCTTGATATTAACAAGGCTTTTGATAGTGTTTCCTGGACCTTTTTAGACATAGTCCTGAAAAAATATGGCTTTCAAGGTGAGTTTGTACATGACTTCCATGCTCTTTATCATAATCCAGCCACCAGAATAAGACTCCCGGGCTGCAACTCTGAATTCTTTAAACTTGGCAGGGGGACACGACAGGGATGCCCTATGTCCCCGCTATTATTTGCGCTGGCGATAGAACCCTTGGCTACAGCAATTCTTAGTCACACAGACATTAAGGGCTATTCCACAAAAAATGGTACATATAAGTTAAGTATGTATGCGGACAACATGCTTTTATTCCTCACCCAACCGAATATTGCTCTTCCCAACCTCTTACAAACACTTAATATATTTTCGTCACTATCAGGTCTCTCAGTTAATGTATCCAAGTCTATAGGGATGCCTATAAATATCCCTTCAGCTCAATTGGAATCATTGCGGTCCTCTTTTAACTTTTCATGGTCAATGGAGTCACTCCCATATCTAGGCATCTTTCTTACCCCCAATATTAAAGATATAGCTTCCAAGAATTATACTTCGCTATTGCTGAAACTGAGATCAACTCTTAGAATGTGGAAACCCTTCAACATCTCATTCCTTGGTAGAATCACAGCGGTAAAAATGATAATATTGCCAAAACTTCTTTACATGTTTCGAGCACTTCCAATTAGAATCAACAAAATTCTGATTACAAAATTCCAGTCTGATATTCATAAATACATTTGGGCAGACTCACACCCTCGTCTTTCCAGGTCTGTTTTATTTAAATCCCATAAGGATGGGGGTTTGGGCCTCCCGGATTTTTGGCTATACTACCTAGCTGCCAGATGGTCTCAAATGGCACAATGGCACATTTCCAACCCTAATCTCCCATGGGTAGCATTCGAGAGAGATTCGATCCTTCCCTATTCTATTTCCGGCATCCTTTGGGGAAATAAAATTCCTAATCACGCTATTGAATCCCTTAACCATATAGTGTCACAATCATACCAATTATGGAAATTATACAGTGGAAAATACCATCTCATCACTAAATCTCCCCCACATGCATCCTTCATTGGTGACCCGAAATTTCATCAATACACCAAGGGCTTGGGAGACTTTTCTTGATGGATCAGTAATAATCAGACTTCCCTATTCAACTTTCTAGAAAACAATAACTTCATTCCCTTCTCCTCGTTGAAATCTAAATATCAAATTCCCAACACAGAATTTCACAACTTTCTACAGATTAGACACTTCTTTAACACATACCTTCAGACTACAGACACAAACCCACCTTCCTTTTTTGAAAAACTTTGTCTGAAATCCCCTAGAAAACGTGGCTTTATTTCTGCCAATCTCATTAATAACACAGATTCTCCAAAACTTTCTTACATGCAGAAATGGGAACAGGAGATATCCTTCTCTTATTCCCCAGATGACTGGGAAGAATCTATCAACAACCTTCACAAATGCACTAGATCAATTGCTATTAAGGAAACTGCACTGAAACTATTCACCAGATGGTACTATACCCCAGTTAAACTACATGTAATATTTCCGACCGTTTCACAACTATGCTTCAGAAACTGCAACTCCATTGGTTCATTCTCACACACTTTCTGGGACTGTGATAGAATCACATATATATGGAAACAACTTGAGAAATTTGCCTCTAAGATTTCAAACTACAATGTCAAACTGACAGTTCAGAACTGTCTTCTGTTCTCCCCTATTATAGGCCTCCCCATACAGCACATGAGACTAATCCACACAATCTGTGTTGCGATCCACTGGCTGTTTGCTTTTCACTGGAAATCCCCCACAGTTCCATTAGATCAATTGAAAACGAGAATTAACAATATAAACCTTATGGAAAAAATCTATCACATTGTTCAAAATTCGATCCATATATATAATAAAAAATGGGACCCATGGTTTGAACATTCTGCTACTTTCTTTAATCCCATCTAAATCGCATAATTCCTTTTGCTGATCTGTTTATCCTAATAACACTTATGATTTTATATCTACTTTTTGACCCTCATCTTAATTCTCTACTCTTTAGAACTATGTTTTATTAATGTTACATAAGATTTGTATAGTTTACTATTGTCTGTTTTTTTACTCCTGGACATTTTCTTATGTGTACTCTTTTTTTGTATGCCATTTTGCTTTTTGTACCACCATTTTGTACCAAATAAAAAAGTTTGTAAACAAAAAAAGAAAAGATAACTAACAATCTCCATACGTGTTTATTTCATGAACTACAAGACTCAAATAAGCATTACAGGAAAACTTTAATTCCAATATTGTTGAATACCACAAAAGGACTAATGCCGCGTATACACGACCATTTTTCGCGATGTGAAAAATATATATTTTTTAATGTCATTAAAAACGATCGTGTGTGGGCTCCGGAGCATTTTTTGTGACGTTAAAAATGGGCATTACTAATTTAGAACATGCTCTAAATTTTTGCGTCGTTTTTCACTTTGTCGTTTTTAACCTTGTCGTTTTTAACGACATAAAAAATGGTCGTGTGTAGGCTTTAACGACGTGAAAAAAAACGTGCATGCTCAGAAGCAAGTTATGAGATGGGGGCGCTCGTTCTGGAAAAACTAGCGTTTGTAATGGAGATAGCACATTCATCACGCTGTAACAGACTGCAAAGCGCGAATCGTCTCTCACCAAACTTTTACTAACACGAAATCGGCAAAAGCAGCCCCAAGAGTGGTGCCATCCGAATGGAACTTCCCCTTTATAGTGCCGTCGTACGTGTTGTACGTCACTGCTCTTTGCTAGAACATTTTTTTTTCACGATCGTGTGTAGGCAAGGCAGGCTTAACAATAACCGGGTTAAAAAAAACGTTGTTTTTCTAGACCATTAAAAATGGCCGTGTGTACGCGGCATAATACCAAAGAAGTGGTTAAACATAGAGGGCCGGATTCAGAAAGGAGATACGAAGGCGTATCTCCGGATACGCTGTCGTATCTCTGAGTTTCGGGGTCGTATCTATGCGACTGATTCATAGAATCAGTTACGCATAGATTTCCCTAAGATCCGACCGGCGTAAGTCTCTTACACCGTCGTATCTTAGGCTGCATATTTACGCTGGCCGCTAGGTGGCGCTGCCGTATAGTTACGCAATGAATATGCTAATTAGGTAGATACGCCAATTCAGAAACGTACATCCGGCCGTCGCATTTTTTTACGTCGTTTACGTTAGGCTTTTTCTGGCGTAAAGTTACCCCTGCTATATGAGGCATAGCCAAAGTTAAGTATGGACGTCGTTCCCGCGTTGAGTTTTGAAAATTTTATGTTGTTTGCTTAAGTCGTTCGCGAATAGGGCTGTACGTAAGTTACATTCACGTCTAAAGCAATGACGATTTGCGGCGTAATTTCGAGCATGCGCACTGGGATTTTTTCAAGAACGGCGCATGCGCCGTTCGTAAAATACATCAAATACGCGGGGTCACCATTCATTTGAATTAGGCGGGCTTACGCCGGACCAAATACATTACGCCGCTGTAACTAAGGGCGCAAGTTCTTTCTGAATACGGAACTTGTACCCTAAGTTACGACGGCGTAACGTATCTCAGATACGTTACGCCGGCCCATAGATACACAATTGTATCTGAATCTAGCCCAGAGAAACCAGACATAAAAATAATGGTTTCAGAAAATAGAATGGAATATCTAGGTAGTAGAGAAAAAGGACAACCTGGAAAATACAACAATATTTCGGGAAAATGGAAAGAAAGTAAAACATTGGGAAAATACCTGGAAAAGATGATGGAGGGTGGCAGGGACTGATTAGTAAAGGAAATAAGAAAGAGTGTCGAGAACAAACCATATGGGGTAGAGGCGGGGGCAGGCAGGAGGAGGGAGAAAAACGGGTAGGGGAGGAATTTAATTATTTCGAAAGTTAGACGTAGAGGGAAATGCTGCTGTTTAAGACTATGGGCCAGATTCAGATACATTTAGAAAGGTGCAGCGTATCAGAGATACGCTACGCCGTCGTATCTTACCTGGCTCTAAGTCGAATCCAGGAAGATTTTGCGTCGTAAGTTATGGCGGCGTAGTGTATCTCTCGGCGTGTAATTCAAATCGGCGGGTAGGAGGCATGATTCATTTAAATGAAGCGCGTCCCTGCACCGATTGAACTGCGCATGCTCCGTTTTGAAATTTCCCGCCGTGCTTTGCGTGAAATTTCAAATTCGACGCGGGAACGACGGCCATACTTAACATGGCAAGTCTATCTATACGCCGCAAAATAGTAACTATAGTAACTATACGCCGGGAAAAGCCGACTAGCGACGACGTAAGAGAATGCGACGACCGCGCGTACCTTCGTGGATCGACGGAAAAAGCTAATTAGCATACCCGATGCGGAAAACAACGCAAACTCTACCCAGCGGGCACCGAAGTATTGCACCTACGATCCGAAGGCGTACGAAGCCGTACGCCTGTCGGATCGAAGCCAGAAGCCGTCATATCTTGGTTTGAGGATTCAAACTAAAGATACGACGCGGCAAATTTGAAAGAACGCCGGCGTATCAGTAGATACGCCGGCGTACTTGCTCTGTGAATCTGGCCCTAAGATTTTAATATTAATATTGAACATTCTGAATAGTTTAATATAGAAGGAACTGGAAAATGAATAAAGTGATGGATAAAGATACCACAATGATGTAAAACCGACAAGGAGACAGTAAATGAATGTAAAGTTGAAAGTAGTAAAAAAAGAAGAAAGCAGCAGGGTTTAAATGATTACATTATTTAATTCTGGATATTACTGAACAACCTAAAAAAAATAAAAAAAAAATAAAAAATTTGCATGTTTAAATTAGATTTTACTTCTATAATAACCCCTAACAAAAATATTTTTCTTTTCAATTATAGGCCCAGATTTTGGAAGGAGTTCTATATCCCGTTCTGCATGTTTTGATGCCACTATAGCCATTAACGTAAGTATGATGACCCAACATGTTTGCAAAGAAAATAGGTATTTTTTAATTAGTAATATTTTTTAATTAGTAATACTCCCTATTAGGCCCCTTTCACACGGACGGCTGTTTTGCCGCAGTTAAAAGCATGTTAATGTTCTGTGAAATTCAAGGCTCCAGGCACTGCGATTAGCTGCATTTGTACATTGTGATTACATGCGTTTACGTGCGGTTACATGTGGCCGCGTTTAGCTGCGGTAGTCATTCTCATAGCAACCCTTTTTATTCAAATGTTTTGGTCCCTTGAATCACGCTGCTATCCGCAGTTGACACAAAAGACTGTGATTACCTGCGGTTATGTGAATATAGCTGCGCTAAATCGCACCTGGACGCATTTAAATCTATTTGTTATATTCGCACCAAACCACATGTAACGAAATCGCAGCTAAACGCTGTGTGTGAACAGGGCCATAGGAAAGCCTTGTGTGCTTTTAGCTGAGGTTTCCCCGCACACAATTTGCATAGCAGGAGATTGTGATCGGCTCTCTATGGAGACGCACTGGACTTCTGCTGTGAGTCGCTGCATGCTCAAGTGTGAACCCAGCCTTATTTTGAAACAGACCATTTTGAGCACTACAGTACTGAAAAGCTGTGCAGTACATGGCATAGTTTAAAATCAGATGAAAAAATATCTATTCAAACCACTAGAAAAACTGTAATGGTTTCAGAAAAATGACAGCTGGAGAATGAAAGTGGGGATCTGTCTGTTTGGATTTTTATTCATACCTTACATGGGTAGATATTTGACTGTTCTTCTCAATATCATGATATTTAAATATGATAATAATATATTTTTGAGGGGCGGGACCAGATGTCGAGGTGAGAGGCTGCAGCAGCCCAGACCTCATACTGAAGTGAAGATAGCAATCCTATAGAATATATGGAGGACTGGCTTAAAGGAATGTTTGGCAAAGACTCCCTGTCAAAGTTTTTTGCAATCGAGGGTGCAAATAGAGTTCCCTTTAGGGCACCACCGCCAGGAAGCCAGCCAAGGCCCTTTCTTAAGCTCTTATATTATAAGGACAAAGTTATTATTCTTCAGAAGGCAAGAGAGATGAAAAACATACAGTATAATGGCACAAGGATCTCAATATACCCAGACTTTTCCCCCGAACTACAGAAACAAAGGGCAAGGTTTATAGACTGTAAACGCAGGCTGCAACAACTTAAAATCAGCTATGCAATGTTGTACCCAGCACATCTGTGGATAACAGCTTTGAGGGAAACCACGTTTTTTAACACACCTGCAGAAGTGACACTGTGGTTGCATACGAATGAAGGGAGGGTACAGCGGGGAGAGGGAATATGACAAAAATGGAAAATTAACAGATTAACTACTTGCCGACCTGCCGCCGTCATTTTAGGGCGGCAGGTTGGCTCCCCTGCGCGAGAGCCCGTAGCTATACGTCGGCTCTCGCACAGGCCACTAGGGGTGCGTGCCCCCCGCTCGCCCCTGACTCCCGCGCGTGTGCCCGGCGGGCACGATCGCCGCCGGGCACACGCGATCACTTGTTACAAAGTGGGGACCGGGAGCTGTGTGTGTAAACACACAGCTCCCGGGCCTGTCAGGGAGGGAAATGCTGATCTTCTGTTTATACAATGTATGAACAGAAGATCAGTCATTTCCCCTGGTGAGGCCAGCCCCCCTACAGTTAGAACACACCCAGGGAACATACTTAACCCCTTCCCCGCCCCCTAGTGTTAACCCCTTCACTGCCAGTGGCATTTTTATAGTAATCCAATGCATTTTTATAGCACTGATCGCTATAAAAATGCCAATGGTCCCAAAAATGTGTCAAAAGTGTCCGAAGTGTCCGCCATAATGTCACAGTACCGATAAAAACCGCTGATCGCTAGGGTTGGGCGAACCTGAACTGTAAAGGGTAACCAGACTTTTGGATTTTTGGTACCCGGACCCGAACAATTTACTGTAAGTTCGGGTTCGGTGTTTGGCAATTTAATGGCGCGCTGCAGGGCAGCCAATCAACATTCGTTTAACTCGTGTGACCTAGAAGCCATCACAGCCATGCCTACTAATGGCATGGCTGTGATTGGCCAGTGCAGCATGTGACCCGCCTCTATATAAGCTAGAGACACACAGCACAGCACGTCACTCTGCTTTAGATAGGGTAGGGAAAGGCTGGCGCTGCTGCTGCTCTGAGGGAGAGAATTAGATAGGAGTCAGACTCAGTCCTGCTTCAGAAATCAAATTACTCAGCGATCTACATAGCACAGCAAGTCACTCTGCTTTAGATACTTTAGGGAAAGGTTCCTGGTGTTGATTTTAGGGAGAGAAATAGATAGGAGTCAGTCCTGCTTCAGAAATCAAATTACTCAGCGATCTACATAGCACACTCTGCTTTAGATACTTTAGGGAAAGGTTCCTGGTGTTGGTTTTAGGGAGAGAAATAGATAGGTGTCAGTCCTGCTTCAGAAATTAAATTACACCAGCACTGCATATGTTACTGTGAGATACACCCTTTACAGTAGATACTGTTCTTCTATTGTTTGTGCTATTCAAAAAACATCCATTTAGGGCAAAAAATAAAAAAAATTGCAGTGTTTCCACCATATCTGTACGTGTGAGATACACCCTTTAGATATTGTTCTTCTATTGTGCTATTCAAAAAACATCCATTTAGGGCAAAAAAAATTTTTTGCAGTGTTTCCACCATATCTGTACGTGTGAGATACACCCTTTAGATACTGTTCTTCTATTATGCTATTCAAAAAACATCCATTTAGGGCAAAAAAATAATAATTTTGCAGTGTTTCCACCATTTCTGTACGTGTGAGATACACCCTTTAGATACTGTTCTTCTATTGTGCTATTCAAAAAACACCCATTTAGGGCAAAAATAATATATTTTGCAGTGTTTCCTCCATATCCGTACGTGTGATAGATACACACTTTAGATACCGTTCTTCTATTGTGCTATTCAAAAAACACCCATTTAGGGCAAATCATTTTTTTTTGGTGCGTTTCCTGCATATCTGTACGTGTAAGATACACACTTTAGATACGGTTCTTCTATTGTGCTATTAAAATTTTTTTATTTAGGGCAAATCATTTTTTTTTGGGTTTTGGTGCGTTTCCTGCATATCTCTACGTGTGAGATACACCCTTTAGATACTGTTCTTCTATTGTGCTATTCAAAAAACACCTATTTAGGGGAAAAAATAGATTTTGCAGTGTTTCCTCCATATCTGTACGTGTGAGATAAACACTTTAGATACTGTTCTTCTATTGTGCTTTTCAAAATACACCCATTTAGGGCAAATAATTTTTTTTGGTGCATTTCCTGCATATCTGTACATGTGAGATGCACCCATTTAGGGCAAGATCCTACATTTGAGAAATATGAGGAGAACGTCAAATAAGGGACGTGGCCCCGGTCGTGGTGCTGCTGGTGAAACTCCTGTTGCAGGTAGAGTGAGGCCCGGAGCAGAAGACAGAAACTGCAATAGGCGGAGGGCCGGCATGACAGGGTTAACAGAAAACCTTGTCTGGCCGGTGGGAGTGGTCAGCAGAGGGCAGTGTGGAGGGGAGGAGAGGTTAAAAATTCCTCCTCCCCTCGTTCCCGGGTTAACACACGTGGGGGAGAAAAGCTTCCCACCCACCCTCCCTTTGTTTTATTTTGGGTAACGGGTTTTGGTTTGATGGTATGGGAATTGTATGTTATGTGAGTTGGTTGGTTTTGGGTGCTTTCCTTGTTTTGTCTCTCCCATACAGGTGCAAAGTTAAGATGTCGTGGCGGTGGCGGGTGTTTGGACTTTGCAGGAAAAGAAATTACCCCAAAGATGGATGCCATTACCCAGAGGTGGTATGGGTTCTGAAGGGGGTGTTCGTTGCCAGTTTACCAAGTGTAGCTGGGAGGTTGGTTAATGGGGGCACTGCGGTCAGTGGTCGTCTCTGAGCCAGCTTGTCGGCTTGAGGCCTATGACCAGAGGTTAGGTACCGCAGTGCCCAAAATGTTAAAATGGTTACAAGTAGTGTTAATGGTGCCTGCAAAGTCCAGCACTAGTAGGGTTAAAACTGTTGTTTTCTCAGGTATATATATATATTTATATATGTGGTTACATGTTATTTAATATTTAAAAGGTTATTTAAATAAAAGGAGGCTGCTACGGACAGTTTTTACTCCAACATTACAGTGGTGGTCTCATTATTTATTTAAAGGTAGAGTGTGAGAAAAAGGGGTGGGTCCTAGCAGAAAAGGGTATATTATGTGATACCATAGTCAAGGACGTGGTCGATCTGTGCCAGCTACACGCACAAGTAATACACCTTCCTCAGGTGCGAGTAGGCGACAGAGCCTGCAGCGGTATTTGGTCGTGCCTAATCCGGCTCTACGAATGTTGAGGCCAGGAGCAGTACAGGCGATAGTAGATTGGGTTGCTGACAGTGCCTCCAGTTCCTTTACATTGTCTCCCAACCAGTCTTGTGCTGAAAGATCATAGTTGGCACCTGCAGACGATGTCCATCAGTCTTTCACCTCACCCACTTGCAAATCAGCCAAGCAGTCTAAGCCCCAAATCATGCAGCAGTCTCTTCTGCTTTTTGATGACTCTGTTAGCATGGTTTCCCAGGGCCATCCACCTAGCCCTGCCCCAGAAGTGGAAGAGATTGAGTGCACCAATGCCCAACCACTTATGTTTCAAGATGAGTACATGGGAGGACCATCGCAGCACGTCTCGGATGATGGAGAAACACAGTTGCCAACTGCTGCTGCTTTCGCAATTATGCAGACCGACAAGGAGGGCAGGAGTGAAGACTGGGTGGAAGATGATGTGGAGGATGATGAGGTCCTCGACCCCACATGGAATCAATGTCATTCAGGTGACCTGTGTAGTTCGGAGGAAGAGGCGGTGGTCGCACAGAGCCACCAGCACAGCAGAAGAGGGAGCATGGTGCAAAAGCAGAGCGCCCGTCCCCTAGACAGTACGCCTGCTACTGCCCAACGCAGCAAGGGACCGAGCACACCAAAGCCAGGTCCAAGGAGTTCCCTAGCGTGGCAGTTCTTCACACAATGTGCTGATGACAAGACACGAGTGGTTTGCAGTGCACGCTGTGCAATCAGAGCCTGAAGCGAGGCATAAACGTTCTCAACCTGAGCACAACCTGCATGACCAGGCATCTAAGTGCAAAGCACGAGCTGCAGTGGAGTAGACACCTCAAAAACGAAGAAAGGTCTCTGGCTCCTCCTGCTTCCTCTTCTGCTTCAGTCTCGGCCTCTTCATCCACCTCTGTAGTGACAGTGGCACCTGCCACCCCGCAAACAGAAGATCTGCCAGCAACACTACCACCTGGGTCCCATGGAAGCGTTCAGCTCTCTATCTCCCAAACACTTGAGCGGAAGAGGAACTACCCCAATACCCACCCGCGACCCCTGGCCCTGAATGTCAGCATTTCAAAATTACTGGCCTTTGAAATGCTGTCATTCCGTCTGGTGGAGACGCAGAGTTTTAAAAGCCTGGTGGCATTGGCTGTCCCACAGTACATCGTGCCCAGCCCCCACTACTTTTCCAGGCGAGCCATCCCTTCCCTGCACAACCAAGTGGGGGACAAAATCAGGTGTGCACTGCGCAATGCCATCTGTGGCAAGGTCCACCTAACTATGGATACGTGGACCAGTAAGCAAGGTCAGGGACGTTATATCTCCCTAACAGTACACTGGGTAAATGCAGTGGCGGCTGGGCCTGAGGGCACCCGCAATTGCTCGTTACAGAGCGGGGACCGGGAGCTGTGTGTGTAAACACACAGCTCTCGGTCCTGTCAGCGGGGGAAATGCTGATCTTCTGTTCATACAATGTATGAACAGAGGATCAGTGTTTCCCCTAGTGAGTCCACCCCCCCCCCCCCCACAGTAAGATAACACCCAGGGACATACTTAACCCCTTCCCCGCCCCCTAGTGTTAACCCCTTCACTGCCAGTGGCATGTTTATAGTAATCCAATGCATTTTTATAGCACTGATCGCTATAAAAATGCCAATGGTCCCAAAAATGTGTCAAAAGTGTCCGAAGTGTCCGCCATAATGTCGCAGTACCGAAAAAAATCGCTGATCGCCGCCATTACTAGTAAAAATATATATTAATACAAATGCCATAAAAATACCCCCTATTTAGTAAACGCTATAACTTTTGCGCAAACCAATCAATAAACGCTTATTGCGATTTTTTTTTTTACGAAAAATAGGTAGAAGAATACGTATCGGCCTAAACTGAGGAAAAAAAGGTTTTTTTATATATTTATGGGGGATATTTATTACAGCAAAAAGTAAAAAATATTAATTTTTTTTCAAAATTGTCGCTCTATTTTTGTTTATAGAATAATAAAATAAAAAACGCAGAGGTGATCAAATACCACAAAAAGAAAGCTCTATTTGTGGGAAAAAAAGGACGCCAATTTTGTTTGGAAGCCACGTCGCACGACCGCGCAATTGTCAGTTAAAGCGGCGCAGTCCCGAATCGCAAAAAGTACTCTTTGGGCAGCAATATGGTCCGGGGGGTAAGTGGTTAAAGAGGAGGTAACCAGAACATTAACATGAGCTAATTAACTAATCATTTACCCAGACTAGGCGACTCAGATATGACCTTTTAGAGTAGACGTCCGGTCTCCGCTCACCTGCTATACAATACACATTATCATAAGTGTAAACACAAGACATCTTCACACAATAGCAGGGTCAATTAACACAGAGAACAGACAGATGGCTGGAGGTGACGGCATTAGCATCTAACAGTATGTGTCCCAACATGATGAATGAGTCACTCTTACAATTAACCAGTTGAGTTCAGAATCAACAAACAGTAAATAGTTCTTTAAAGATATCCTGGAATATATTGTGGATAATAATTACATAATAATCCCATTTCAGGTAGTCCAAGATATCATTCCTCAGTCATCCTATGCCCCTAGTGCACATAGGATGATTTTAGACATAAGATGGTTCGGGGATGTCCCGGGTGAGTCTGTCACATTTCTCCCCCATCAAAAGTTGACTAACAAGGTCCCAGACCTCCACCTTGTCTGGACATGGGTAAGTCGGACAAAGTGAACTCAAATAGTCTGTCCGCATGGCCTCCAATCTTGGCTGCAAGGAGTAGTTGACACAAGTAGGTGTGGGAAAGAGGTCATTGACTCTCTGTCCGGCTACCAGCACTTCAGCTGGGTGGTTTTTAACATTCCGGGGCTTGGTCTGCTGCTGGGCAGAGGGGCCGACCGCCCCAGCTTCCTGAAGCTGTAGAGACACTGTAAGTGCTAGGCAGGGGCCAGCGGCGCCCTGCCCTTTTGCCAGCACTGCTGCTGGGGACTCCACATCATCCGCTCCGGCTAACCGTTGGGGAAGGAGGCTTGATTCCTCCACACCCAAACTGTGTAACTGCCATTGGGGAGGTGAGCTGGCTGCTTCCTTTTCCATTCCCTCATCTGGCTGCAGGGACAACATGTCTGTGGTACTGTCTCCCAGATGCACGGATCTTTGCTGGGCAGGAAAGACCACGTTCTCCACCCTGGCCAACTGTTGGGGAGGGACAATGAACACCTCCTCTCCCTTCTCCCCCTGTATCGGCTGCTGGGAAGTGATCACAACGTTCTCACCCTGAGCCTCTGGAACTGCCACAGGGGTGGGGCAGAGGTCTTGAACCCTCTGTCCAGTGACCAGCACTTTAGCTGGAGAAGTTCCTTGCAACTCCACAGATACTGCTGTTGGTGATGGGCAGAGCATAGTGAAGTGTGGCCCCGATACCAGCTCTTCTGCTGGAGGCTCATCAAGTTGTTCTTCCTCAGCAGAAAAGTCTATCAAATCCCCTGTCTCTGCAACTGGTGTCTGGGGATAGAGGTTCACCATCTCCTGTCCATGGAACCCAGAAGATGCTATCGGTGCTGGGCAGAGGTTAGCAGTACTCTGCCCTGCTGTCAGCACTTCATCTTTGGGAATGGCAATGTGACTGATCTCAGATACCCCAGGTGGGCACATCCGCCAGACCTGTGTCTCCTGTCCTCCAAACGCACCCGCAGCCTGCAGATTCGCCATACCCAGCCCTTAACCCCTCAATCACGAGACAATCCACACAGTTGTTGAGGGTTAAACATCCAGAGCTTAAACTGTTTATTAAATTCCAAGACATACAGTTTTACACAGTTAGGGATACTCCCCTTAGCCTTGTCTAAGAGGGGAGGGGGGGGGCAAGCAACAATCAATGGGAACTGAACATTTGTACATTGAAACAGTCTACATATACCTAATGAGATTATGGTAAGCAGGCAGCCTCTCAATACACACCCCCTGCGGAGAGACGTCTGCAGTCTAGGCCATTGTCTATGTGTCATGAATCAACACAATTGGACACAGCAACAAGAGGGGGGGATGGGGGAGAAGGGCTGTAACATTACATTAATGCCAGCTTGTCCCGGGTCTCCAGTATCTTCTGGCCCATAGTCTGTCGGTGGAAGGCACGTACACAGTCCCTTCCAAAACACACAGTGTCAGTGAGTTCTGTCACATTTCTCCCCTTTTAAAAACAGACTAACCAGGTTCCTGACCCCCAACTGGTCTGTACCTGCATTAGTCACAAACTTCCACCCCAGGTAACCAGGAAAAGTAAAAGTACGACTCTGGCGCTGGGGAGCAAAACCGCACATAGGGTCTTCCGGGAATAAAAACAGCCGCTGCAGAGTGGGAACAGCTGTCTGCACTCCTCTGATCCGGGCCTGGGTTGCAGATATTGGGGGGAGCTGAATAATCCTCTGCCCTGATGCCAGCGCTTCAGCTGGTAGGGAACGTAGGCTGGTAGGGCTATGCATTTGGGGAGAAAAGGGTACTTGCTTTTCTCCTGGTGTAGTTACCAGCTGCTGAGAAGGTATCTTGCAGGGACTGTCTCCCGGATTCTCCATCTCTTGTTCTGATGCTGGGCAGAGACCATCAGCGCTCTGTCCTGTAGCCAGCGCTTCTGCCGGGGGGACATATGCAAAGGTTGGGTACAGCCGCTGGAGAGGGGGAAGGGTTTTCTCGCCTGCCGGTTCTGTGACCAGCCACTGGGGAGACTTCTGACAGGGGCTGTCTCCCAAACCCTCCAAAAACATACTGAGGGCTGGGCAGGGGCCAGCGGAACTCTGCCCCGTAGCCAACGCTTCTGCTGGGGGGGTAAACACTGGGGTAGTGTCCAAGTGCTGGGGAAACGGCTCACTGAGGTCGTCCCTCAGACTCCCTGGATCTAACTCTGAGGGTGGGCAGAGGCGAGTGGCACTCTGCCCCGTAGCCAACGCTTCTGCTGGGGGGATAAACACTGGGGTAGTGCCCAAGTGCTGGGGAAACGGCTCACTGAGGTCCTCCCTCGGACTCCCTGGATCTAACTCTGAGGGTGGGCAGAGGCGAGTGGCACTCTGCTCTGTAGCCAGCGCTTCTGCTGGGGGGATGAACATTGGGGTAGTGTCCAATTGCTGGGGAGGGAGAATTGCTTCCTCTACTCCCGGTGGGGATATCTGCGGTTGGGAATACTGCTCACGCAGATCCTCTCTCAGACTCTCCGGATCCAACTCTTTTTCTGATGCTGGGCAGATGCCAGGGGCACTCTGCCCTGTAGCCAGTGCTTCTGCTGGGGCACCCGATGAGATACTCTGGACATGCTGCTGATCACCATTTCCCAGCCTTCCAGTGCCTGTCTCAACTCCTATTTCTGAGACCTTCATGCTATTAGCTTGTCTCGCTGCCTGGGGGACCTCTGGTGCGTTCCGGCATTCTAGCGCTCGCAGTGCCCTCTGTATCATTGCCGCTTCTTCCATTGCGGTTAGGACGGGAAAACGCAGGGTCACCCCTGGCCCCATTTGCTCTTCATCTTTTTGACTGTCTGCTATTTCTCGCGGACAGTCCCAGGCAACGGGAGCCATGCCAGGCTGCTGATCACCGTCAAACAGCCGCTTTTAGGCAATCTCGAGCTCCCATTCCTGCTCAACCAGGAACTCCAATTCCTCCAGGTCACATGCCTCTTCGGGGAGGTCCAGCACCTCATCTTGGAAGTCCAGGATGTTTTCCAGCCTCCACTCCTCATCGCTCCCAAAGTTTGGGTCTCCGTACATTTTTTGATGGAGCAGCCCCACGCCGCCGTAGCCAACGCCTTCTGTCGTGCTGCCATCTGCTGTACTTGGCCACAGTTGAGCCGCGAACCACCGGAGGGCTCTGTAGCTGGCGTCCAGCTTCATCTCCTCCTGGACCAATCTTCCGAGCTCTGTCTTCCATTCCTCTAGCAGTCGTTCCCTCAGGAACACCTCTCGTGCACGGTACTGTACATCTCTGTGGAGAAGGGAAGGATCTTCCCCTGATGGTGCCGCTCGCGGCTTAGCGCCTCATGCCAGAGTTGCTGGTGGATCACATACTCCCAGCCGAGCATGGTGCGCTCCGTCGCTGGTCCCTGATGTTTCTCCCGCATGCCTTGCAGCCTCCTCCTGAACTTCGCTCTCATGCTGGCTGGTCCCCGTATCACTCCTCATCAGCTGCCAAGATCTTGAATCCTGGTGGTGGTTTGGATGTCCTGGACTGCAGGAGACATCCCACTGTTGCCACCACTGTGACGGATCTCAGATACCCCAGATGGGCACATCCGCCAGACCTGTGTTTACTGTCCTCCAAACGCACCCGCAGCCTGCAGATTCGCCATACCCAGCCCTTAACCCCTCAATCACGAGACAATCCACACAGGTGTTGGGGGTTAAACATCCAGAGCTTAAACTGTTTATTAAATTCCAAGACATACAGTTTTACACAGTTAGGGACACTCCCCTTAGCCTTGTCTAAGAGGGGAGGGGGGGCAAGCAACAATCAATGGGAACTGAACATTTGTACATTGAAACAGTCTACAGATACCTAATGAGATTATGGTAAGCAGGCAGCCTCTCAATACACACCCCCTGCGGAGAGACGTCTGCAGTCTAGGCCATTGTCTATGTGTCATGAATCAACACAATTGGACACAGCAGCAAGAGGGGGGGGGGGATGGGGGGAGAAGGGCTGTAACATTACATTACATCAATGACAGCTTGTCCCGGGTCTCCAGTATCTTCTGGCCCATAGTCTGTCGGTAGGAGGCACGTACACAGTCCCTTCCAAAACACACAGTGACAGTGAGTTCTGTCACAGGCAATATCCAGATTTTCCAGTACCGATTCTCTGGTATACTGCTGGACAGGCACATTCCTCCATCCAAGATCATCCCATGCAGAAAAAGGATCATCAAGGTCAGTCAGCACTTGCTGCATCCGCCATAAGACCATCACGTCCATAGCTGCGGGGGCAGGTTGGCAAAGCACACTGTTATTCTGCCACATTGCCGACTCTTCAGCCAGGATTTCAGAGTTGTCCACTGGTATTTCCTGATAGTCCCAGGCAAAGGGAGCCCAAAGGGAGTCTAGCAGCCGTCTGTAGGCGATCTCCAGCTCCCATTCCTGTACGGCCAGAAACTCCAAATCTTCCAGTGCCCAGTGCACTTCCGAGACATTCAGTCGCCCTTCTCTGAAATCCATGATTTCGTCCAACAGCCACTCCAAATCACTCCCAAAGTTAGAGTCCCCTGTCAGCTTCACATACAACAGTTCCAGGCCGCCTTAGCTTAAGCCTTCCGTTGGGCTGTCATGCGCTATCCAGGGACATGCTTGGAAAACATGCCACCAAAGAGCTCTGTAGCTCTCATCCAGCCATATCTCTGCCCAGACCAGCCTGCTTAATTCAGCTGTCTGTTCCTTGTGCGTTTTTTCTCCCAACAACAGCACCCGCAATCCATACTGCGACCAGTACCTTTCCCGGTTGGAGGGGAGAACTTTCCTCTGGTGTCGCTGCTTACGGGCTAGCACTTCCTTCCAGAGTTCGCAGCGAATGGAATCAAACCATCCCAGCAGGACCTGCTCTGATACCGATCCTCTGTACTGTATCTGCTTCTCTCGCAAACTCCTTCCGAATTCCTTTTCCATGGCGGCTGGTATCTGTACCTCTCCTCTCCTGCTATTCGAACCTTGGATCCAGGTGGTGGTTGGTCCCGACTGCAGGAAGCATCCCACTGCTACCACCAATGTAACGGAACGTCCCACACTCCGCTTGAGTGCTTCCGTCATATACCGCTTCCTGTTAGTCTGGATATAGATATCAGATATTCCAGCTGCTCTCAGGCACACGGGACGATACTTGTTTGTGTGCTGAACGTGGAGTGTTTAATAGAACCAAGAATGAAACCTTATATACAGTTTAAAGAGGAGGTAACCAGAACATAAATTAACATAAGATAATTAATCATTTACCCAGACTAGGCAACTCAGATATGACCTTTCAGAGTAGACGTTCCGTCTCCGCTCACCTGCTATACAATACACATTATAATAAGTGTAAACACAAGACATATTCACACAATAGCAGGGTTAATTAGCACAGAGAACAAACAGGTGGCTGGAGGTGACGGCATTAGCATCTAACAGTATGTGTCCCAACATGATGAATGAGTCACTCTTACAATTAACCCGTTGAGTTCAGAATCAACAAACAGTAAATAGTTCTTTACAGATATCCTGGAATATATTGTGCATAATAATCTCAGGTAGTCCAAGATATCATCCTATGCCCCTAGTGGACATAGGATGATTTTAGACATAAGATGGTTCGGGGATGTCCCGGGTGAGTCTGTCACAGGGGGGACTGAAAAATAAATCCCCCTTTGGCTGGAAATAATTGAGGATTCGGGGGAAAACAGTAGCCAGCCTAGAGGAGTTTATAAAATTAAACTTCTGGTCATCTCCGCTGGGGGGTGATCTGGGACACCCTGAAGACATTTCTTCAGGGTGTGTCAATAAAGCAAATCTCTAAGAAACAAACAAAGGTAAAAGAGATCACAGCAGGGGAGAGTGTGAGAGATGCGGAAGTACAGTATGTGGAGGACCCAGGGCCGGTACAAGGCAGGGGCGGAAGGGTCGGATGCCCTGAGCGCTACCATTTGCGGGCAGGAGGGGGGCGCAGGTGAAGTGCCGTCAGTGTGCTTCACTGTACACACTAGCCGGCGCCACTAGTAGTCATCTGTAACTTACAACTGTTATGTGCTGAGTGCGCTCCTGCACCCAGCACAAGCCTACACAGTCCCCACCAGCCATACATGTCAGCGCTGCTCCTTCTCTCCCCCTATGAAGGGAATTTGTAGTCCTGTCCCGGCAGCGTGACATCACTCGCAGCCGGAGGTGGGATAGGAGGAGAGAAGAGAGCTGCTGCCGAAACTGCTGGAGGAGCCGCTGAGGAGGAACCAGCAGAAGTTTAGTAAGTTCAGTGTGTGTGTATCACCAGGACTTTTTCACCTCTGGCAGCCCTCTCCTCTCCTGGCTTTTCTCTGTTAGCTCTGGGCACTCACTGCTGCTGCCCTCGAGCACAATCCTGCTCCCAGCACTGTAAACTAGTGATTCCAGAGGCAGCTTGTCCCTGCTTGCTGCTGCTACTGATACATTGCAGCATGAAGCCGAGGAGCTCTGAAACTCCTCCTCAGCTCTGTGCTACAGGCAGCAGGCAGAGCTCTCTGTACTCAGCTGAAGTAAGAAAAAAACTCTGTGCATACCATAGAGAGTGGTGGTCGTCAGAAGAGGTGAGGGGCTGCCAAAGCCTGAGGTGCAGAGAGGAGTGCAGTGCACTGTAAAGGTGTGGGGGAGGGGGAATATGTGCTGAGAGAGAGAACAGTGAAAAGGGCGGGGGGGTTAGCAGAGAGAAGAGCTGGGGGGATGTGTGCAGATGGGGGATCTGGAGGGATTTGTACATGGAGGAGATCTGGGGGGATGTGTGCAGATGGGGGATCTGGAGGGATTTGTACATGGAGGAGATCTGGGGGGATGTGTGCAGAGGGGGATCTGGAGGGATTTGTACATGGAGGAGATCTGGGGGGATCTGGAAGGGTTTGTACACGGAGGAGATCTGGGGGGATGTGTGCAAAGAGGGGATATGGAGGGATTTGTACATGGAGGAGATCTGGGGGGATCTGGAAGGGTTTGTACACGGAGGAGATCTGGGGGGATGTGTGCAGAGGGGGATCTGGAGGGATTTGTACATGGAGGAGATCTGGGGGGATGTGTGCAGAGGGGGGATCTGGAGGGATTTGTACATGGAGATCTGGGGCGATTTGTGCAGAGGGGGGATCTGGAGGGGTTTGTACATGGAGATCTGGAGGGATTTGTGCAGAGGGGGGATCTGGGGGGATTTGTACATGGAGGAGATCTGGGGGGATTTGTGCAGAGGGGGGATCTGGAGGGGTTTGTACATGGAGGAGACCTGGGGGGATGTGTGCAGAGGGGGGATCTGGAGGGATTTGTACATGAAGATCTGGGGGGATGTGTGCAGAGGGGGGATCTGGAGGGATTTGTACATGAAGATCTGGGGGGATGTGTGCAGAGGGGGCATCTGGCAGGATTTGTACATGGAGGAGAGCTGGGGGGATTTGTGCAGAGGGGGGATCTGGAGGGGTTTGTACATGGAGGAGATCTGGGGGGATCTGGAAGGGTTTGTACACGGAGGAGATCTGGGGGGATGTGTGCAAAGAGGGGATATGGAGGGATTTGTACATGGAGGAGATCTGGGGGGATCTGGAAGGGTTTGTACACGGAGGAGATCTGGGGGATGTGTGCAGAGGGGGATCTGGAGGGATTTGTACATGGAGGAGATCTGGGGGGATGTGTGCAAAGAGGGGATATGGAGGGATTTGTACACGGAGGAGATCTGGGGGGATTTGTGCAGAGGGGGGATCTGGAGGGATTTGTACATGGAGATCTGGGGCGATTTGTGCAGAGGGGGGATCTGGAGGGGTTTGTACATGGAGATCTGGAGGGATTTGTGCAGAGGGGGGATCTGGGGGGATTTGTACATGGAGGAGATCTGGGGGGATTTGTGCAGAGGGGGGATCTGGAGGGGTTTGTACATGGAGGAGACCTGGGGGGATGTGTGCAGAGGGGGGATCTGGAGGGATTTGTACATGGAGGAGATCTGGGGGGATGTGTGCAAAGAGGGGATATGGAGGGATTTGTACACGGAGGAGATCTGGGGGGATTTGTGCAGAGGGGGGATCTGGAGGGATTTGTACATGGAGATCTGGGGCGATTTGTGCAGAGGGGGGATCTGGAGGGGTTTGTACATGGAGATCTGGAGGGATTTGTGCAGAGGGGGGATCTGGGGGGATTTGTACATGGAGGAGATCTGGGGGGATTTGTGCAGAGGGGGGATCTGGAGGGGTTTGTACATGGAGGAGACCTGGGGGGATGTGTGCAGAGGGGGGATCTGGAGGGATTTGTACATGAAGATCTGGGGGGATGTGTGCAGAGGGGGGATCTGGAGGGATTTGTACATGAAGATCTGGGGGGATGTGTGCAGAGGGGGGATCTGGCAGGATTTGTACATGGAGGAGAGCTGGGGGGATTTGTGCAGAGGGGGGATCTGGAGGGGTTTGTACATGGAGGAGATCTGGGGGGATCTGGAAGGGTTTGTACACGGAGGAGATCTGGGGGGATTTGTGCAGAGGGGGGATCTGGAGGGATTTGTACATGGAGGAGAGCTGGGGGGATGTGTGTGTACCACTGCTGCTGCCCTCGAGCCCTTGAGCACAATTCTGCTCCATAGAGACTGGTGACCGTCAGAAGAGGTGAGGGATTGCCAAAGCCTGAGGTTGTGCAGAGAGGAGTGCACTGTAAAGGTGTGGGGGAATATGTGCTGAGAGAGGCACAGATAGTCACAACGGTGACGATGAATGGCGATGATAATTGGGGGGGGGCGCAGTTTGCCTCCTTCGCCCTGGGCACCAAATGACCTTGTCCCAGCACTGGGAGGACCCAACGTTAGACAGATATAGGGAGTGGTTGGAGAGATAGGAATACAAGAAACAAGTCTTGATGAAAGCAGAAAATAAGAGGCTCCTTAAAAAACAACGTTTTTTGGAGGAGGCAGAGTGAGAGTGAGTGGGGAGAATCCTGGCCCTAATAGCCAAGACAAACACACCCTCCACCACTATACTGGCTATTTTGGACGAGGGAGGTAAAATTACTAGGACCATCCTGGAAATAGTAAATGTATTTAAGAACTACTATGAAAATCTATATAGTACAGTAAATCACAAATAAACATAGAAGGTGAGATGTGGGACTTCTTTGAGGTTAAAGATTCCCTCACTGTCAAAGGAAGACAGAGAGGGATTGGAAGCCCCATTAACATTAGAAGAGCTACAAAGGGCAACAGAAGATATGGCGAACCAGAGGGCTCTGGGAACATATGGCCTGCCAATAGAAATATATAAGAGGTATGAAGGTGTGTTGCTCTCAAAACTCCTGGGAGGTATTTTACTGGACTGCTGGGGAGGGGAAACTACCCCCTTCTATGACAGAAGCAACAATAATTGTATTGCCAAAGGAGGGGAAAAATCAACTTGAAGTAGCATTGTATAGGCCTATATCCCTTTTGTGCTCAGACGTAAAGATTTTAGCAAAAGTGTTAGCAGCAAAGTTAAATAGAATAATCTCCAAACTGATACATCCGGATCAAACTAGATAGATCCGCAAGTGTGAATATAATGCAGACGGTCGTTTTATGCGATGTAAAAAAACGACGTGAAGTAAAAAACGACGTTTTTGAAACTTCAATTTTCAAAAACGACGTTGCCTACACGCCATCGTTTTTTCACAATGATTACTCAGATTACTCAGCAGCACTCAGCTGTTATGCTGTGTTCCGTCTCTGGAGCGCTGATCCAGCCTTCTCCCAACGGAGCTGTGTAGTTGGTTGTAATTTGACCAATTGACCAGCACGCCTGGGCCTAGTCTGTACCAAAACGAGGCTTGACCAGCATTCACATACAGATTGCTTGGTTTTGATCCGCATTGCCACGTAGGGCTCCCCCGTATGGTCACAGCGTCACGCCGCTGACGTGTCACGTGATCGCGAGTGACCATGTGACGCGGAAGTGATCCCTGCGCTCCTGGTGCAATGCTGTTGGATATGTTTCCCGCAGCAGTTTTGTCTTGTGCTGCGGGATTCTATTTGTTTTTATAGTACGCCAGCCTGGGAGGAACATAGGACAACATTAATGCTATTTTTATAGCGGTTTTTGGCATCCGTCCCGCTAGCGCATGCGCACTACCACTGGTTCTGTTTTCAGGATGAGGCTTGGTTTACTCAAGCATGCGCAGGCGCGGCTGATGACGTCAGTCCCTCCCATATGGCGTTTTGTTATTTTAAGGGGGGTGATTCGGTGAGCTGCCCGTGCCCCAGAGGAAGCGATTTGTCGCGAAACCAGGTCGGGCGGAACGTGCATCTACATCGGTATCACCCCCCGTTGACTGCACTTATTTCCACACCATTGATGGGTTGTCTGGTCTGCTTCCGGCCGGAGCTCCAGCTTGACAAGCCTTTCAAACACTGCTAATCTGTAAGTGTGTTTTTGTCTTTACTTTTAAATAAAATAATTTTTATACGGATTTACACTATTGTGGCCCCCTATGTTTTTTATGTGGTATGGTCATCGTATCCTCCAACACGGGAGTGTAACAGAGATCGACATCCGGATCGTCCACACAGGCCTTTACTTTTCAAAAGTATCAGTCTTCATGCTACCTGGGGTCTTCTTTTAGCTAAGAGACCACCGGGAATCTGGTAAGCAGATTCATTACTCGTTTGGTGGAGGTTCCTTTTTATTGGATTGTCACTTTATCATCATGGATTTTTCTTTTCTTATTCACTGGTGAAAGGACTTATTGTTTTTATCAAGGACTTTTTTTGATATCTTGTCGTACATTTTAATTCTTCACATTACTCACGGACAATTAATTTTATTTGTTTTGGGTATTTTCATTTTTATTATGTGTAGCGCATCTTGTTTTTTTCTTATGTTACCACTGTTTTTATATATCCAGTAAGGTGCAGCTTCACTTTATCACATTTGAGTATCACTTTAGTAGTATTTATTTTTCTACCACTTATTATATTAGCGCAGTTGCTCTCCCATTTTTTCCTTATTTGTTTTTTCACAATGCTCTAGCAAAGCGAGGTTACGTTCACCACATTTTTTCCATTGAAGCTCGCTTCATAACTAGCTTCTGTGCATGCGCGGGTTCAAAAACGTCGTTTTAAACGTCGTTTTTTGCTACACACGGTCAATTTCTGTGACACAAAAAACGACGTTTTGAAAAACGACACATAAAATTGAAGCATGCTTAAATTTTTTTTGTCGTTTTTTTACAAGACATAAAGCAACGTTTTCCCCCACACACGGTCAATGAAATTGACGTTTTTAAAAACGTTGTTTTTTTACATCGCATAAAACGACCGTCTGTACGCGGCATAAGGCGAGCATACATAAATATCCAGTTACCAAACGGAAAAGGGGGGGACAAGAGCCGTTTTATCACTGGATGCGGCTAAGGCCTTGTATAGTCTTGAATGGCACTACCTTTGAAAAGTATTAGCAAATTTCCAATTCGGCCCCAATTTTGTCCAATGGATAAGAATATTATATGAGAGACCTAGGGCCAAAGTGAGAATAAATGGAGTGTTCTGAGTAGTTTCATTTGGCTAGGGGGACGAGACAGGGGTGCCCATTGTCGCCCCTGCTCTTCGCTAGGGATGAGCTTCGTGTTCGAGCCGAACTCATGTTCGACTCGAACATCGTATGTTCGATCGTTCGTCGAATTGCGAACGTTATGGGCCGCTCGCGTCAAATTCGAGCCCAGCTTCAGTATAGTTATTTTTTTTGAGACGAGTGCATCAGATCGCACCGCTGCTATTTGCAACATATGTGTGTGTGCATATAACCACATATATATACAAGTACAAAAAAAAAAAATGGGTGGGGAAAGTCCAAAAAAGGGGAAGTGACACTAATATACCAGTAAACAATATTGTTGAATAGTCCTTAATCAAGGGCACAGTGCTGAAGAGGTCCAGGTACAACAAAATCCAACCGTGTAGGGATGCAGTTCATCAATACTTAATCCAATCAATAACGTTGTGAAGTGAAAAATGTTGAAAAACACAACAATAAAAGTAATAAAAAAATAAATATAAAAATAAAAATAAAAATAAAAATAAGGGTCAAAGTATTTAAGAAGAAGGAGGCCTTGTATCCAAAAAGGGTGAAAAGATAGAGAGTGAGCCGTAACCAAGATCTCATATATGCACCTCTAGTGATCCCAGCAGCTCACCTCTAATCTGGCAAGCTGGATTAGATCAGCCTGATCCTGATGGGTGTGGTCCGTTGTTGGATATCACATACGGGTCTCCATAAAGTGTGTTACATGAAAAAGTAAAAAAGGGTAGAAACCAAATGGTGTGATAACGTCACAGAGAGGGGTAGCAATGTCTTCTGATTTAAACCAGTGGAGATGCACTCACATATGGGTGAAAAAACTGGGGCTCTTATCCACGAACGCCGAGCTTGTCAGTCCCTCCTTCCTCTCCCTTACTGATTCTCCAGGGTTAGGGGTCCCGTGTCCCCAATGGTTCACGAATCGGCTCTTGTTATGTATGAGGATCTCGGTAGTGTATATGGGGTGAGAGAGAAGGACAAGCCTGATCGTGTGATATCATCAACAATAAACAAAAAACCCCCAGGAATACCCAGATGGTAATGCACTCACATGAACAATATAACATAAAAGACCTTCCTCCACGAGTGCGGACTCGCAATAAATCTGTGCCTCCAACACTTCCCCTCTATCTGTGGCTCAGTCCGGACACTCAGACGTGGCAGTCATACATGGGGGGAAGTGGAATAAACAACCACAGCGTAGCCCAGTCAGACGTGAAAAATTTATTATAAAAGCACTTAAAAACTCACATTTAAAATCGAAATTGCTGCATCAATCCGACGAGTGGCGAACTCGTATGTCCAATGGTCGGATGCTGGAGTGTGTCAAGCCCTCCAATCCCGACGCGTATCGTCAACATGTGACTTCATCAGGGGATGATGTAGGGGACACACTAACAGATATTTATAGTCTGTGAAATTGGGCGCCCGGCGGCCATTTTGTAGAGGCCCGTGTATCTCAATGGGGACAGAGATTATTTCAACCAACCTGCGCCATGTTGTTGGTTATATTCAATACTGTCCACATACAGGGAACCCGACAAATGCATCCACAGCATTGTCAGTCCCTACAGTGCAGACAGGCGGATGGTGTGCCGAAGGCACATAAAACCTATTACCAATGGAATATACAGAACGGGAAAGAGAATTAGAAACTCAGAAAGATAAGGAGAGGGGGGGGGAAACGGAGGACGAGGGAGTCCCCCTGGTGGCAGAGAATAATATTGGAAACTGAAAACACAGACTGGGACGTAAGAGGCACTCGTGGCACTCGTGACAGAGCAAGCTCTCTTCAGTGCATGTTGCCAATGATTGGAAGACCTGGAAGGAGCATCTGGGGGACATATAAATATATATAATCCTGGGAGTGGGACGGTATACCATAGACAAAAGGATCCAAGCGGAAATATCCACAGGGCACAGGTGTCTATCTGTAAGATATAAAGAGGCAGACATCTCTCTTCTCATCTGTTGCCACAGCAGGATAAATCAGTAATGGGGTATACATACTTGGGATGTAGAACACCCAGCAGTCTGGATAATGTTAGTCCACTGGTTAGCTGAATCTATAGGTGAACCCACAGATGAAAAAAATATAAAAAAATATACAAATAAAAATAAAAATGAAAATAAAAATAAAAATAAAACGATAAAAAAAAATAAAAAAATTAAAATATATAAATAAAGAACAAATTTTATTAAATTAATTAGGCATGGGTGTGGGGGGGTGGGGGGAGGGGGGGAGGGGAGCGGGGCCTAGATGACTGAGCCCTATGGGCAATGTCAACTTGCCACACAGATAGTACAATGGGTCCCAACAGTCTGGAGGTATAAATGGATTTAACATGTGTCACAGGGGATGATTACATATAGAGTGGCACGTGGGAGCTAGGTCGCAGTAACCAAGCATAGGGGGTGGGAGGGGAAAAAAAAAAAAAAAAAGAGAATGAGACGCGGAAACAGAGTTGCATAGAGAACAACAGAGAGCTGGTGACTGATTGAAAAAAAAAAAAAAAAAGGATAGGGTCTAACCCGAACTAGAGCGCGATCGGGCATGGCGCACTAGAGCATCCAACGCACGGCCACACAGCATCTAGGTCATACATGCATCACAAGAAACAGGAGACAGCTTAAATCAAAAGTCACTAAGGAAACAATTCAGGTCGAATTCGATGTTTAAACCCTTAGGTGTGAAAGTGTCCATCGAGAAGATGTATTTGGACTCGATTTGACTAAGTGATCTCACTTTGTGGCCACCTCGCCAAGGTCTAGAGTATGGTACTATCCCCCAAAATCTCAAGTGTGTGGGGTCATTTTGGTGTACTTCGGCAAAATGACGGGATACACTGTGTTTGGGAAAACCGCATTCTATGTTTTTAACATGCTCCTTAATGCGGATCCTCAGGAGCCTTTTAGTGCACCCAATGTACTGAAGGCCGCAGCTGCATTCCAAACAGTATACCGCACCTTCCGTATTGCACCCAATAAATTCTCTGACCTCGTATTGGGTCCCATTACTGTTGGACTGGAACTTGGTTACTTTCTGATTGGGTTTATTGGTATGGATGCATGAATAGCATCTTTTGCAAGGATAAAACCCTTTACCCGTAAAGAAGGAGAATGCTTTTCTAGGGGGATCAATCACGTTCTTAACCAGTTGGTCACGTAAAGTAGGTGCTCTGGTGTATATAAACCTCGGTCTATTAGGCAAGATCTCCTTAAGGCCCGGGTCTGACTTTAGGATGTGCCAATGTCGTGCGATGATCTTCTCTACTTTTCTATGCTGTACATTGAATCCTAGAATAATGGGGACCTGATCTTTCTTAATGATAGGCTTAGGAGTCTCCAAAAGCTGACTTCTCGGTAGCTCAGATACTTCTCTTATTTTATCTTGGATGAAGGTTTCTTCATACCCCTTCTCTATGAACCTTTCACCTATTTTGTTGGCCTGGGTCTGGAATTCCTCAGTGGTCGTGCAGTTTCGTCGTAGGCGTACCATTTGGCCTTTGGGTATGTTAAAAAGCCAGTTCTTGTGATGGCAGCTGGTGATGGGAAGATAGCTGTTACGATCTACGTTTTTGAAGAAAGTTCTAGTGGTGAACACATTGTTGGTCCGGCTGATTTCTAAATCTAGAAACGGTATCGTGTTCTCTTCAATTTGCCAGGTCAATAAGATATTTTCGTAGTTGTCGTTTAATTTTTCAAAAAACAATATGAGTGACTGGCGGTCACCCTTCCATAAAACGAAAATATCGTCTATGTATCTTTTATACATTAGAAGATCTGGTGGAGCATCAGAAAAAACAGACTCTTCCTCCCACTTGGACATAAACAGTCCTGCTACGCTAGGTGCAAACTTTGCCCCCATTGCGACCCCGGTTCTTTGTAGGTAATATTGATTACTGTACCAGAAGTGACTATGCTTGAGGCAAAAGTCCAGGCATTTGATCAAATATTTCCTTTGGAGGCATGGGAGCTTGGTGTATTGGCGAAGGCCCCATTTTGTGGCATCACAAGCTAGATGGTGAGGGATGATAGTATATAAGGAGGATACGTCCGCCGTCGCCATCAGAAGTGGTCCATTGTTACCTCTACCATCTAGAAGTCTCAGCATTTCTTTTGTGTCTTTAAGGTACGCACGCGTTTTCTGCACAGCCGGCTGTAAGTATCGGTCGACATATTGGCCAAGTCTGGCTGTTAAAGACTCAATCCCGTTCACTATAGGGCGAAATGGGGGGGTAACTATGTCCTTATGAATTTTAGGCAGCGCGTAGATAATGGGGGTTCTACAGGCCTCTGGGACAAGATATTTGGCCTCCCTTTTATCTAGAATATTCTTCCTAATGCCTAATTGAACTACTTGTTCTAGCTCTTTTTTCATTTAAAAATGGGATTTTTAGATAGCACACTGTATGTATCAGGATCTTCTAGTAATTTCATCATCCCTATGTGATATTGGGGGATAGTACCATACTCTAGACCTTGGCGAGGTGGCCACAAAGTGAGATCACTTAGTCAAATCGAGTCCAAATACATCTTCTCGATGGACACTTTCACACCTAAGGGTTTAAACATCGAATTCGACCTGAATTGTTTCCTTAGTGACTTTTGATTTAAACTGTCTCCTGTTTCTTGTGATGCATGTATGACCTAGATGCTGTGTGGCCGTGCGTTGGATGCTCTAGTGCGCCATGCCCGATCGCGCTCTAGTTCGGGTTAGACCCTATCCTTTTTTTTTTTTTTTTTCAATCAGTCACCAGCTCTCTGTTGTTCTCTATGCAACTCTGTTTCCGCGTCTCATTCTCTTTTTTTTTTTTTTTCCCCTCCCACCCCCTATGCTTGGTTACTGCGACCTAGCTCCCACGTGCCACTCTATATGTAATCATCCCCTGTGACACATGTTAAATCCATTTATACCTCCAGACTGTTGGGACCCATTGTACTATCTGTGTGGAAAGTTGACATTGCCCATAGGGCTCAGTCATCTAGGCCCCGCTCCCATTCCCCCCCCCTCCCCACACCCATGCCTAATTAATTTAATAAAATTTGTTCTTTATTTATATATATATATTTTTTTTTTTTTTATCGTTTTATTTTTATTTTTATTTTCATTTTTATTTTTATTTGTATATTTTTTTATATTTTTTTCATCTGTGGGTTCACCTATAGATTCAGCTAACCAGTGGACTAACATTATCCAGACTGCTGGGTGTTCTACATCCCAAGTATGTATACCCCATTACTGATTTATCCTGCTGTGGCAACAGATGAGAAGAGAGATGTCTGCCTCTTTATATCTTACAGATAGACACCTGTGCCCTGTGGATATTTCCGCTTGGATCCTTTTGTCTATGGTATACCGTCCCACTCCCAGGATTATATATATTTATATGTCCTCCAGATGCTCCTTCCAGGTCTTCCAATCATTGGCAACATGCACTGAAGAGAGCTTGCTCTGTCACGAGTGCCACGAGTGCCTCTTACGTCCCAGTCTGTGTTTTCAGTTTCCAATATCATTCTCTGCCACCAGGGGGACTCCCTCGTCCTCCGTTCCCCCCCCCCCTCTCCTTATCTTTCTGAGTTTCTAATTCTCTTTCCCGTTCTGTATATTCCATTGGTAATAGGTTTTATGTGCCTTCGGCACACCATCCGCCTGTCTGCACTGTAGGGACTGACAATGCTGTGGATGCATTTGTCGGGTTCCCTGTATGTGGACAGTATTGAATATAACCAACAACATGGCGCAGGTTGGTTGAAATAATCTCTGTCCCCATTGAGATACACGGGCCTCTACAAAATGGCCGCCGGGCGCCCAATTTCACAGACTATAAATATCTGTTAGTGTGTCCCCTACATCATCCCCTGATGAAGTCACATGTTGAAGATACGCGTCGGGATTGGAGGGCTTGACACACTCCAGCATCCGACCATTGGACAGATTTATTGCGAGTCCGCACTCGTGGAGGAAGGTCTTTTATGTTATATTGTTCATGTGAGTGCATTACCATCTGGGTATTCCTGGGGGTTTTTTGTTTATTGTTGATGATATCACACGATCAGGCTTGTCCTTCTCTCTCACCCCATATACACTACCGAGATCCTCATACATAACAAGAGCCGATTCGTGAACCATTGGGGACACGGGACCCCTAACCCTGGAGAATCAGTAAGGGAGAGGAAGGAGGGACTGACGAGCTCGGCGTTCGTGGATAAGAGCCCCAGTTTTTTCACCCATATGTGAGTGCATCTCCACTGGTTTAAATCAGAAGACATTGCTACCCCTCTCTGTGACGTTATCACACCATTTGGTTTCTACCCTTTTTTACTTTTTCATGTAACACACTTTATGGAGACCCGTATGTGATATCCAACAACGGACCACACCCATCAGGATCAGGCTGATCTAATCCAGCTTGCCAGATTAGAGGTGAGCTGCTGGGATCACTAGAGGTGCATATATGAGATCTTGGTTACGGCTCACTCTCTATCTTTTCACCCTTTTTGGATACAAGGCCTCCTTCTTCTTAAATACTTTGACCCTTATTTTTATTTTTATTTTTATTTTTATTTTTATTTTTTTATTACTTTTATTGTTGTGTTTTTCAACATTTTTCACTTCACAACGTTATTGATTGGATTAAGTATTGATGAACTGCATCCCTACACGGTTGGATTTTGTTGTACCTGGACCTCTTCAGCACTGTGCCCTCGATTAAGGACTATTCAACAATATTGTTTACTGGTATATTAGTGTCACTTCCCCTTTTTTAGACTTTCCCCACCCATTTTTTTTTTTTGTACTTGTATATATATGTGGTTATATGCACACACACATTAATCTGTATAACACTTTACAGCGCAAATATTTCACTTGTTACAATTATCACTTTTTGTCTATCGAGGTAGACCCCTTTTTTATTTGCAGCAGTATCCCCACTTTTCACTTGTCCCCTCACTCTAGACAGCACAGGAGTTCACTTCACTTATATTTCACTCACCTTGCTTTACCACTCCAGCAGCAGTCATGGATATTTTCACCTTTGTTGAAAAACGAGAAGTCGATTTAGACCTCGTGTTCAACGATGAAGATACCCCTAAAAATACCAGTAATGTTGAACATTTAATACGCAAATTAGGACACGGCCTAGAAAAGAAGATCAACACCTGGTGGGACATCACCACCTTTGACCGGTATATTAAAGCTAACATTGTACCTAGACGGCTTAGGTGGGATGTACCCCCAAATGATGGCCTATGTGACCAGGAATCAATTGATGAATGGTTCAGGTTTTTCAATCTAAAAGGGATGGAGCTCTTACACCTCCTACTTAAAAGGAAACAGAAGAAGCTCCGCAAGATTGACTCAATACTAGCCACTCTTAAAACACAATTAGATACACATAAAGATACGGCGGAATTTACACGTCTTACCACCCAACTTAATAAAGATTTGGTGATCAAAGTCTCGGAAGTTAAACTGAGAAAAAGTAAGAAATACACGAGAGACATCAACGACTATAAGAACGACCTGGTTTTCAAATGGCAAAATAAAGCTAAACCTCCAGGCCCCCCGGACCCCAGCTCCACTTTTTCTACGCCAGAAAGGGGAGCCCCACCTCTAACGAGGACACAGGCGACCTCTATCCCGCCACTTCTGGGGTGGGACCATAGGGGTAGGAGGGAAGAAAGGCCGAGGGATGATTATCCAAGAGACCCGCATGGTGAAGACAGACAGAGATATGCAAGTAATGCCTCTCCTCATACCACTGGGAGGCAACACCAATCGTATGAACATACCCCACAGCAAGGTTGGAAAAAACCGAAAAGGAAAAACAAAAATAAAAAACCACATAATAATTGGAATAAAGCAAACCCGGGACCAAGGGACAATAGAGAACCACCAAATGTACCCTATTACCAAACAAGAAGTCCGGACTATCCTAGAGGATATCACGAAAATAGAGAATATAGAAGAGACCAACACCATGGAGAACCACCGTACAGGAGAACCCCAACTTCAGAGGCCTATTATAGGCATGATCCACAATCTCAGATGAGACCAAGAGAGAGAAGTCCGGTGTACACCCAAAATTATTATGCCCCCTTGAGGGACATACGTGATACCCACAGAGACGTAAGGAGAGACCAAGATCTACGTCAAGAACACGGATACAATTACCCTTCGACTTTTTTAGATCGAGGGACAGTATACCATCCCCCAAGGAAACTGGAGGAACCGAAGCAAAAAAGTCCTATAAGAAAAGAGGCTGCCGAGCAGGGAAGAGAAAACAGAAGAAGAGACTAATGGGCGAAGGGATTTTTAACCTCACTGACACACCACTTACCACTGAAGAAATCCTTGTACTGGACAAGGGTCTGAAATATGCACCAGTGAAGAATTTGGATAAATTCCAAACCTACATTGGCATACAGAAATATGTTCGGAAACTAAATATAAAGAAATATATGTTAGAGAAACCCTTTGTGACCCAGACGAGTGATAATCAGCAGGTGGTGCACAGCCATTTGAGGAATAGATCGACCTTCAACCCTAAACTGAAAGATGGGAAACATATTGAGGTTTTTAAACAAATGGTAACTGAGGAAATTAAGAATTTAAATATTAAAAAAGTGGAAGAACCTATTTCCATGAAAACTGGCATTAGCAGACTTACTAAAAGGAAAGATCTCGTGATCAGACCCTCAGACAAGGGAGGAGGAATTGTCATTCTAACCACTGAACAATATCACATAGGGATGATGAAATTACTAGAAGATCCTGATACATACAGTGTGCTATCTAAAAATCCCATTTTTAAATGGAAAAAAGAGCTAGAACAAGTAGTTCAATTAGGCATTAGGAAGAATATTCTAGATAAAAGGGAGGCCAAATATCTTGTCCCAGAGGCCTGTAGAACCCCCATTATCTACGCGCTGCCTAAAATTCATAAGGACATAGTTACCCCCCCATTTCGCCCTATAGTGAACGGGATTGAGTCTTTAACAGCCAGACTTGGCCAATATGTCGACCGATACTTACAGCCGGCTGTGCAGAAAACGCGTGCGTACCTTAAAGACACGAAAGAAATGCTGAGACTTCTAGATGGTAGAGGTAACAATGGACCACTTCTGATGGCGACGGCGGACGTATCCTCCTTATATACTATCATCCCTCACCATCTAGCTTGTGATGCCACAAAATGGGGCCTTCGCCAATACACCAAGCTCCCATGCCTCCAAAGGAAATATTTGATCAAATGCCTGGACTTTTGCCTCAAGCATAGTCACTTCTGGTACAGTAATCAATATTACCTACAAAGAACCGGGGTCGCAATGGGGGCAAAGTTTGCACCTAGCGTAGCAGGACTGTTTATGTCCAAGTGGGAGGAAGAGTCTGTTTTTTCTGATGCTCCACCAGATCTTCTAATGTATAAAAGATACATAGACGATATTTTCGTTTTATGGAAGGGTGACCGCCAGTCACTCATATTGTTTTTTGAAAAATTAAACGACAACTACGAAAATATCTTATTGACCTGGCAAATTGAAGAGAACACGATACCGTTTCTAGATTTAGAAATCAGCCGGACCAACAATGTGTTCACCACTAGAACTTTCTTCAAAAACGTAGATCGTAACAGCTATCTTCCCATCACCAGCTGCCATCACAAGAACTGGCTTTTTAACATACCCAAAGGCCAAATGGTACGCCTACGACGAAACTGCACGACCACTGAGGAATTCCAGACCCAGGCCAACAAAATAGGTGAAAGGTTCATAGAGAAGGGGTATGAAGAAACCTTCATCCAAGATAAAATAAGAGAAGTATCTGAGCTACCGAGAAGTCAGCTTTTGGAGACTCCTAAGCCTATCATTAAGAAAGATCAGGTCCCCATTATTCTAGGATTCAATGTACAGCATAGAAAAGTAGAGAAGATCATCGCACGACATTGGCACATCCTAAAGTCAGACCCGGGCCTTAAGGAGATCTTGCCTAATAGACCGAGGTTTATATACACCAGAGCACCTACTTTACGTGACCAACTGGTTAAGAACGTGATTGATCCCCCTAGAAAAGCATTCTCCTTCTTTACGGGTAAAGGGTTTTATCCTTGCAAAAGATGCTATTCATGCATCCATACTAATAAACCCAATCAGAAAGTAACCAAGTTCCAGTCCAACAGTAATGGGACCCAATACGAGGTCAGAGAATTTATTGGGTGCAATACGGAAGGTGCGGTATACTGTTTGGAATGCAGCTGCGGCCTTCAGTACATTGGGCGCACTAAAAGGCTCCTGAGGATCCGCATTAAGGAGCATGTTAAAAACATAGAATGCGGTTTTCCCAAACACAGTGTATCCCGTCATTTTGCCGAAGTACACCAAAATGACCCCACACACTTGAGATTTTGGGGGATAGTACCATACTCTAGACCTTGGCGAGGTGGCCACAAAGTGAGATCACTTAGTCAAATCGAGTCCAAATACATCTTCTCGATGGACACTTTCACACCTAAGGGTTTAAACATCGAATTCGACCTGAATTGTTTCCTTAGTGACTTTTGATTTAAGCTGTCTCCTGTTTCTTGTGATGCATGTATGACCTAGATGCTGTGTGGCCGTGCGTTGGATGCTCTAGTGCGCCATGCCCGATCGCGCTCGAGTTTGGGTTAGACCCTATCCTTTTTTTTTTTTTTTTTCAATCAGTCACCAGCTCTCTGTTGTTCTCTATGCAACTCTGTTTCCGCGTCTCATTCTTTTTTTTTATTTTTATTTTTCCCCTCCCACCCCCTATGCTTGGTTACTGCGACCTAGCTCCCACGTGCCACTCTATATGTAATCATCCCCTGTGACACATGTTAAATCCATTTATACCTCCAGACTGTTGGGACCCATTGTACTATCTGTGTGGCAAGTTGACATTGCCCATAGGGCTCAGTCATCTAGGCCCCGCTCCCCTTCCCCCCCTCCCCCCACCCCCCACACCCATGCCTAATTAATTTAATAAAATTTGTTCTTTATTTATATTTTTTTTTTTTATTTTTTTTTTATCGTTTTATTTTTATTTTTATTTTCATTTTTATTTTTATTTGTATATTTTTTTATATTTTTTTCATCTGTGGGTTCACCTAAAGATTCAGCTAACCAGTGGACTAACATTATCCAGACTGCTGGGTGTTCTACATCCCAAGTATGTATACCCCATTACTGATTTATCCTGCTGTGGCAACAGATGAGAAGAGAGATGTCTGCCTCTTTATATCTTACAGATAGACACCTGTGCCCTGTGGATATTTCCGCTTGGATCCTTTTGTCTATGGTATACCGTCCCACTCCCAGGATTATATATATTTATATGTCCCCCAGATGCTCCTTCCAGGTCTTCCAATCATTGGCAACATGCACTGAAGAGAGCTTGCTCTGTCACGAGTGCCACGAGTGCCTCTTACGTCCCAGTCTGTGTTTTCAGTTTCCAATATCATTCTCTGCCACCAGGGGGACTCCCTCGTCCTCCGTTTCGCCCCCCCCCCCTCTCCTTATCTTTCTGAGTTTCTAATTCTCTTTCCCGTTCTGTATATTCCATTGGTAATAGGTTTTATGTGCCTTCGGCACACCATCCGCCTGTCTGCACTGTAGGGACTGACAATGCTGTGGATGCATTTGTCGGGTTCCCTGTATGTGGACAGTATTGAATATAACCAACAACATGGCGCAGGTTGGTTGAAATAATCTCTGTCCCCATTGAGATACACGGGCCTCTACAAAATGGCCACCGGGCGCCCAATTTCACAGACTATAAATATCTGTTAGTGTGTCCCCTACATCATCCCCTGGTGAAGTCACATGTTGACGATACGCGTCGGGATTGGAGGGCTTGACACACTCCAGCATCCGACCATTGGACATACGAGTTCGCCACTCGTCGGATTGATGCAGCAATTTCGATTTTAAATGTGAGTTTTTAAGTGCTTTTATAATAAATTTTTCACGTCTGACTGGGCTACGCTGTGGTTGTTTATTCCACTTCCCCCCATGTATGACTGCCACATCTGAGTGTCCGGACTGAGCCACAGATAGAGGGGAAGTGTTGGAGGCACAGATTTATTGCGAGTCCGCACTCGTGGAGGAAGGTCTTTTATGTTATATTGTTTATGTGAGTGCATTACCATCTGGGTATTCCTGGGGGTTTTTTGTTTATTGTTGATGATATCACACGATCAGGCTTGTCCTTCTCTCTCACCCCATATACACTACCGAGATCCTCATACATAACAAGAGCCGATTCGTGAACCATTGGGGACACGGGACCCCTAACCCTGGAGAATCAGTAAGGGAGAGGAAGGAGGGACTGACGAGCTCGGCGTTCGTGGATAAGAGCCCCAGTTTTTTCACCCATATGTGAGTGCATCTCCACTGGTTTAAATCAGAAGACATTGCTACCCCTCTCTGTGACGTTATCACACCATTTGGTTTCTACCCTTTTTTACTTTTTCATGTAACACACTTTATGGAGACCCGTATGTGATATCCAACAACGGACCACACCCATCAGGATCAGGCTGATCTAATCCAGCTTGCCAGATTAGAGGTGAGCTGCTGGGATCACTAGAGGTGCATATATGAGATCTTGGTTACGGCTCACTCTCTATCTTTTCACCCTTTTTGGATACAAGGCCTCCTTCTTCTTAAATACTTTGGGCCAAATCCTCAGCCAGGCGGCGTAACTTAACTTTCAGCAGTTAAGTTACACTGACTTAAAGTTTTTACCTAAGTGCCTGATCCTCAAAGCACTTACGTAAAAATTTCAAGCAGTGTAAGTTAAGTGCCGCCGTCGTAAGGCGTTCCTCCTCTCCGGGGGGCGTTTACAATTTAAATGAGGCGCGCTCCCGCGCCGGCCGTACTGCGCATGCGCGTGACGTCATTTTCCCGACGTGCATCGCGCGAACGTAATTGACGCCGGGCGGCTTTGTGGATTGCGACGGGACACTAAAGTTACGACGGGTGAAAAAAAGACGCGCCGGGAAAACAAATAATTTTAAAAAAAAATGACAGCGTCGCTCGGCATGCATTCCTGAGGGAGAACTCCATGCCAATTTTCAATGAAAAAAACGGCATGGGTTCCCCCTCAGGAGCATACCAGGCCCTTAGGTCTGGTATGGGTTGTAAGGAGACCCCCCTCCGCCGCAAAATTGACGTAGGGGGTCCCCCTACAATCCATACCAGACCCGTATCCAAAGCACGCTACCCGGCCAGCCAGGAAGGGAGTGGGGACGAGCGAGCGCCCCCCCCCCCTCCTGAGCCGTGCCAGGCCGCATGCCCTCAACATGGGGGTGTTGGGTGCTCTGGGGCAGGGGGGCGCACTGCGGGCCCCCCCACCCCAGAGCACCCTGTCCCCATGTTGATGAGGACAGGACCTCTTCCCGACAACCCTTGCCATTGGTTGTCGGGGTCTGCGGGCGGAGGCTTATCGGAATCTGGGAGTCCCCTTTAATAAGGGGGCCCCCAGATACCGGCCCCCCACCCTAAGTGAATGGATATGGGGTACATCGTACCCCTATCCATTCACCTGTAGGCAAAAAGTAAAAGTTAATAAACACACAACACAAGGCTTTTTAAAATATTTTATTATTCTGCTCCGGACGCCCCCCCTGTCTTCGTTATTAGCTCTTTTACCAGGGGGGGCTTCTTCTTCCACTCTCCGGGGGTCTTCTCCGCTCTCCGGGGGTGTTCCGCTCTCCGGGGGGGGCTTCTCCGGACTCCGGGGGGCTTCTTCCATCTTCTCCCCTCTTCCGCTCTTGACTCGGCGAACCCCGGTTCTTCTGCAGCTGTCCGGTGCCTTCTTCTTCAGCGCCGGCTGCCTGCTATGTTTGTGTGTTAGCTCGATTTCAAACAGGCAGCCGGCGCGGTCTTCTGTGACGTCAGGGTCTTCTGGTCTTCTGTTCTTCCTATGTTGCCTCGTCGCCTCTTGTCGCTGTAATGATGGAAGCGCGCCTTGCATCACATTTATATAGGCATCGCCGTCCCATCATGCTCCGGTAGGTACCCACGTGGTGGGTGCACGTGGGTAGGCACCCACCACGTGGGTACCTACCGGAGCATGATGGGACGGCGATGCCTATATAAATGTGATGCAAGGCGCGCTTCCATCATTACAGCGACAAGAGGCGACGAGGCAACATAGGAAGAACAGAAGACCAGAAGACCCTGACGTCACAGAAGACCGCGCCGGCTGCCTGTTTGAAATCGAGCTAACACACAAACATAGCAGGCAGCCGGCGCTGAAGAAGAAGGCACCGGACAGCTGCAGAAGAACCGGGGTTCGCCGAGTCAAGAGCGGAAGAGGGGAGAAGATGGAAGAAGCCCCCCGGAGTCCGGAGAAGCCCCCCCCGGAGAGCGGAACACCCCCGGAGAGCGGAGAAGACCCCCGGAGAGTGGAAGAAGAAGCCCCCCCTGGTAAAAGAGCTAATAACGAAGACAGGGGGGGCGTCCGGAGCAGAATAATAAAATATTTTAAAAAGCCTTGTGTTGTGTGTTTATTAACTTTTACTTTTTGCCTACAGGTGAATGGATAGGGGTACGATGTACCCCATATCCATTCACTTAGGGTGGGGGGCCGGTATCTGGGGGCCCCCTTATTAAAGGGGACTCCCAGATTCCGATAAGCCTCCGCCCGCAGACCCCGACAACCAATGGCAAGGGTTGTCGGGAAGAGGTCCTGTCCTCATCAACATGGGGACAGGGTGCTCTGGGGTGGGGGGGCCCGCAGTGCGCCCCCCTGCCCCAGAGCACCCAACACCCCCATGTTGAGGGCATGCGGCCTGGCACGGCTCAGGAGGGGGGGGGGCGCTCGCTCGTCCCCACTCCCTTCCTGGCTGGCCGGGTAGCGTGCTTTGGATACGGGTCTGGTATGGATTGTAGGGGGACCCCCTACGTCAATTTTGCGGCGGAGGGGGGTCTCCTTACAACCCATAACAGACCTAAGGGCCTGGTATGCTCCTGAGGGGGAACCCATGCCGTTTTTTTCATTGAAAATTGGCATGGAGTTCTCCCTCGGGAATGCATACCAAATGCCGTCGCTTGAATGGGCCTTTACAAGGTGTGACTAACTTTACACTTTGTAAAAGCAGCCCTAGTTTTACACCAGGCAAACTAACACTTACGGCGTAAAAACTAGGTACAAAAGCTTTGAGGATCGCCCTAAGTGCTAATTTGCATACTAACAGAGGCATTTCGACTCGAAATGCCCCCAGTGGCGGATGCGGTACTGCATCCTAAGATCCGGCAGTGTAAGTCCCTTACAGATGTCGGATCTTCTGCCTAACTTAGGAAAACTGCTTCTGAGGATCAGTTCCAAAGTTAGAACCAGAGATACGACGGCTTACGCCGGAGTATCTCTTTTGTGGATATGGCCCTTTGACCCTTATTTTTATTTTTATTTTTATTTTTATTTTTATTTTTATTTTTTTATTACTTTTATTGTTGTGTTTTTCAACATTTTTCACTTCACAACGTTATTGATTGGATTAAGTATTGATGAACTGCATCCCTACACGGTTGGATTTTGTTGTACCTGGACCTCTTCAGCACTGTGCCCTCGATTAAGGACTATTCAACAATATTGTTTACTGGTATATTAGTGTCACTTCCCCTTTTTTGGACTTTCCCCACCCATTTTTTTTTTTTTTGTACTTGTATATATATGTGGTTATATGCACACACACATTAATCTGTATAACACTTTACAGCGCAAATATTTCACTTGTTACAATTATCACTTTTTGTCTATCGAGGTAGACCCCTTTTTTATTTGCAGCAGTATCCCCACTTTTCACTTGTCCCCTCACTCTAGACAGCGCAGGAGTTCACTTCACTTATATTTGCAACATATGTCGCAATCGTATCTCACGTGGCCAAAACATCACTCGCTTGGGCACCACATGCTTTACCAGACATATGCCATGCAGTTCGTTGGCAAGTGTACCTAAAAGACCCACACCAAAGAACAATGCGGACCTCTCCTTGCTCTTCATCAGCTGGGATCTCCAGTCCCACTATACCTTCAGTCCTCTCTGAAGCCTGCACTGATAGGAATGAAGGTGTAGAATTAGGTGTGTCACAGCCAAGTACTTGTGGGCAATCTGCTATCGGTACACCGAAGTCAGATTGTACCAGGCAAATTTTCCTGCCCCAGCAGATTCGCTCCCAGCCATCCACATGTCCAGCGGTTGAATGCTAGCTTGGCTAAATTGCTGGCACTTCAACTGCTGCCTTTTCAGTTGGTAGACTCTGCCCCCTTCCGTGAGTTTGTGGAATGTGCGATACCTCAGTGGCAGGTAAACACGGAAGGTGATTCCGGCTCTCTACCGGCATGTGGAAGGGAATATCCATGCTGGACAGGGCGGTAAGGTGCATATTATCGCTGACTCATGGTCCAGCAGACATGGACAGAGACGTTACCTATCTTTCACGGTGCATTGGGTGACTATGCTGGCAGCTGGGAAGGATGCAGGACAAGGTACAGTAGAGTTAGAGGTTGTTCCGCCACCACGCCTCCAAAATGCTACTACTGGTGATTGTGACACATCTCTCTCCTCCACCCCCTCCTCTTCTTCCTCCGTGGCCTCTTCCTTCTGCTGATTTGTACTCTAAACCAGCAGTGCTCAGTAGGTGTTTAAGGGGCTACGCAGGCAAAAAGATGCCATGCGGTTTTTGAGCTGGTGTGCCTGGGGGGACAGGAGCCACACTGGGGCAGAGGTTCTATCAGCTCTGCAGGGTTAGGCTCAGAGGTGGTTGACGCCATGCCAGCTTAAGCCAGGAATGGTGGTTTGCAACAATGGCACCAACCTCCTCTCCCCCCTCCGACAGGGACAACTGACCCATGTGCTCTGTTTTGCTTACGTCCTTAACTTGGTGGTGCAGCGGTTCTTTGGCAGGTACCCAGGCTTACAGGATGTCCTGAAGCAGGCCAGGAAACTCTGTGTGCATTTCCGAAGGTCATATAATGCCAGTGCTCGGCTGGCTGACCTCCAGAAAGGAATACAACCTGCCCAATAATCGCCTAATCTGTGACATGCCCACCAGGTGGAACTCTACGTTGGCCATGCTGCAGTGGCTGCACATGCAGCAGAGGGCCATCAATGAGTATCTGTGCCAATATGGCACCAGGACAGGGTCAGGGGAGCTTGTTTTTTTCCCCATGCCAGTGGGCCATGATCAGGGATGCATGCACTGTCCTGTCACTATTTGAGGAGGCCACGAGAATGGTGAGCAGTGACAGTGCATGCATCACTGACACTGTCCCTCTTATCCACCTGTTGGAGCACACGCTGCATGGAATAATGGACAGGGCACTTGAGGCAGAACAGAGGGAGGAAGAGGAGGACTTCCTTACCTCTCAAGGCCCCCTTTATCCAGACAGTGTTCCTGCTTGCTCGCCTATCACACAGGAAGAGGACGAGGAGGCGGCGGATTGTGTCAGCATGGAGGTGGAGCCTAGCACTTAGCATCAGCAGCAGTCTTCAAGGGATCAATTGCAGTCCCAAGAAACCCATGAACTTTTACGTGGCTGGGAGGAGGTGGCTGCGGATCATGTCGTCCTCAGTGACCCAGAGGACTCCACAACGAATGCCTCAGCAAACCTACACTGCATGGCCTCCCTGATCCTGCAAAGCCTGCGGAAGGATCCTCATATTCGTGCTATCAAGGAGAGGGATCATTACTGTCTGGCAACCCTCCTTGATCCACGTTACAAGGGTAAGGTTGCAGACCTTAGCTTGTAGGCGCAGAGGGAGCAGAAGATGAAACATCTTCGGGAGGCCTTGCAGAAAGGTCTGTGCAATGCGTTCCCAGAGACTGGGAGATTACAAAATCCTGGTCCTAGACAACATGTTGCTGAGGCTTCAGTCAGTCAAAGAAGGAGCGGTGGAGAAGGTGACCTTCTGACCAATGCGTTCAGATAATTTTTTAGTCCGCAGCCCAAAGGTATAACCGGTTCCAGCAACCATCGCCAGCATCGGTTTTACATGGTGTGGGAATACCTAGGGGCAAGATTAGACTTGGACACATTTCCCACCAAAAATCTTCTGGTTTACTGGGTCTTGAGTATTGTTTACTGGCCAGAGCTTGCACAGTATGCAATTGAGCTACTGGCCTGTCCTGCATCCAGCATGTAATCGAATATTTTTTTCTGAAATGTCAGATCCCTTCAAGACTACCCATGCTGATGCTGAGTGACTATCCTGTTATGCTGAGTGACTATCGTGTTATGCTGAGTGACTATCCTCTTCCTCCTCAATGATCATGCTGATAGCTTGTAAGAACATATTTGGTTCTGGACACCGCCACCAGTGGCTAAGGCCCAATTTTTCTGCCCCTGTTCAACAGGGGTTTGTACTTACAATTTTTGATGCACTACTTTGCAGCAGGGCTCATTCCTGCGCTCCAACTAGAGTATCTGTGAGGGGTTGCAGTGTTGTGGCACCAGCACCTAAGGCCCAATTTTTTTAACAGGGGCGTGTAATTACAATTTTTGATATAATAGTTCACAGCAGGGCGTTCCAGCGCCCACCAAGACTAACTGTGAGGACTTAGTGTTGTGGCAACACCAACACCTAAGGCCCAAATTTCTGCAGAGTATATACGGCAGGCCCCTACTTTCAAACATCCAACTTACAATCGACTCCTACTTCTAATGCGAACCGAACCGGGGGGTGTTCAGATCATCCCTACTCTTCGCCCTTGCAATAAGGACATGGCCATTGCATTAAGAGCCTCCCAGAAAGTGCAGGGATTTAAAAGGGCAATGGGGAAGAGACGGTCGCTATGTACGCAAATGATGTACTGTTTTTAGGTGACACACAGTCCTCCCTGGGGCAGCAATGGATATAATTAGAGACTTCAGACAATTTTCCAGGTTGGTAATTAACTGGGAAAAAACTGTACTCTTGCTGATAAATCCTCTTATAGAGCCCCTGCCGCAACAGATAGCCCAAGTAAGGGTAGTAAGTCAAATGAAGTACCTAGGTATTAACATAACAAGAGACCCAAGACAGTATATAGCTGGTAACTAGGAATGAGCTTCATGGTTCAGGTTGAACATGAGTTTGATTTGAAAACTGGCTGTTCGCAGAATAGTGAACAATTTGGGGTGTTTGCGGCAAATTCGAAAGCCGCGAACAATAAAATAAAAGTGAAATATTCCTTTAAATTTCGTACCTGGGGGATGTCTATAGTATGCCTGTAAAGTAGCGCATGTTTCCTGTGTTATAACAGTCCGTGTTTATAAACTACTCGCAGCTATAATGAATTGTCGGGTCTCGGCAATACAGATAAAAGTCATTGAAAAAAAGGCATAGGTTCCCCCTCAGTCCATTACCAGACCCTTCAGGTCTGGTATGGATATTAATGTGAACCCTGCGGCTATAAAAAAGGGCATAGGTTTCCCCCCCCCCCAATAATCCATACCAGACCCTTATCCGAGCACACAACCAGGCAGGCCGCAGGAAAAGAGGGGGGACAAGAGAGTGACCTCCCTCTTGAACCATGCCAGGCCACATGCCCTCAACATGGGGAGGATGTCCCAATGTTGATGGGGACAAGGGCCTCATTCCCACAACCCTTGCCCGGTGGTTGTGGGGGTCTGCAGCCGGGGGGGCTTATCGGAATCTGAAAGCCCCCTTTAACAAAGGGAACCCCCAGATCCCGGCCCCCATGTGAATTGGAAACGGGGTACCATTTCGGGGTACCATTTCACCCAAAAAAGTGACAAAAAAGCTTGGGACAAGTACTTTAATTTAAAAAAAAAGCGATGTAATCCTTCTAAGACCCACCGCCACAATCGATGCAGCCTCCAAAGGAAGCGCTTGCCCTATGACGCGCGACCCGTCTGACAGCTCTTCATTAACCGAGGGAGAGGCCACCCTTGATGCATTGGGGGTTTCCGGCGGTTTCCCCGTGGCGTCACGGGTGACCCCGCTCCCCTCTGACGCAACAGGGGTTTCCCGTGTTGCTGGGTGTGGAGCCGGCTTCCTCTCTCTGTAGCCGGTCAGTGTAATCTAATTAAAATGGTGTGCATGCTACAAATTTTGTACATATTGCATAATTCCCCAGTTTGGGTCCCAAAACATTGGTTCAAAAAACTGGATAGTGTTTTCAGAGAGTTAATCTGGAAAAACGGAGTAGCGAGTATCTGCTTGCGAACACTGCAGCTGTCGAGAGAGGAGGGAGGACTAGCACTACCAAACCCAAGATAATATTTTTTTATGGCACAAATGCAGCATATGAGAGGAAGTAACCTGCCGGTAGAGAGGGAGGTAGGAAGGGGCCTGGTGTTGAACGACACTAGCCATGATACAGTAGTGGAGGCAGTTTAGGTGGATTCTTTTTAGCCCCAGATGCCCTACAATTCAACTGATGGTAAAAAGCAGGGAAACCGTGCTGGGCTATGGCGAGTTTTCTGAATTTTTCCCTTTATGGGATTGTTAAAATGTAAAGGAATTTAAGGGGATGGGGAAAATAGAGGAATGGGAACAAGAGCGGCAACCACTGTCTGGCACAATTGTACAAGGAAGGTCGATTGAAGTCAGTCCAGGAGATAAGGGAAGAATATGCTGTCCCAAATCAATCTTTTTATAAGTATCTGCAAGTCAGGCATGCCCTGGATGTGCAGTTCGGGGGGGTGAAATGCCCTATCTCCGAAAAGTGGTCAATGCCAGGACATCTAAGGGGCTAATCTGACATGTATGGGTGTACAAGCAAGGCAGACTTGGAAGGGGGATGGAACTTATTAATGGGAGAGGGACATTGGACCAATAACTGAGGAGAAATGGAGTTGTATACTGGAATTAGGGCCCAAGGTCTCACTGTCCCCCTCACAGATCTATTTTTGATACATAGATCGTATATACGCCCTTGAAGTTGTTTGCGTTCGGAAGAAGACCTGACGTCAAATATCCAAGGTGTGGGGATACGAGGGGTGACTTGGTGCATATGGTCTGGAGATGTCACAAATTATATAGGTACTGGAAGGAGACAGTTGATAAAATAAACTCTGTATTTGGGACATCTCTAGACTTGGAGGCTAATGCCGCGTACACACGGTCGGAATTTCCGACAACAAATGTTCGATGGTCGGATATTTCGTCCGTGTGTAGGCTCCATCAGACATTTGCTGTCGGAATTTCAGACAACAAAATATTTGAGAGCTGGTTCTCAATTTTTCCAACAACAAAAGTTCTTGTTGGAAATTCCGATCGTCTGTATGCAATTCCGATGCACAAAAATTCTATGCATTCTCGGAATCAATTCGACGCATGCTCGGAATCATTGAACTTCATTGTTCTCAGCTCATTGTAGTGTTGTACGTGACCGCGTTCTTGACCTTTCGGAATTTCCGACAACATTTGTGTGACCGTGTGTATGCAAGACAAGTTCGAGTGAACAATCCGTCAAAAAAAATCCATGGTTTTGTTGTCGGAATGTTCGAATATGTGTACGCAGCATTGGACTTGTGTCCTGGGGCTTATGGAAAGGAATGGCTTATCAGGAGATACACAGACCTCAATAACTAGATGTTTGTTTAAAGTAAGGAAACTGATTGCACAGAAGTGGCAAGCAAAAGATCCCCCGACGGTGGTAGAATTGATGAAAGTGATGAAGGACATGATTGGAAAAAGAAACAAAGTTTATTTATATATATATATATATATATATATATATATATATATATATATAGTGTAAGAAGGGAAAATTTGAGAGATTATGGAAATGATGGTTAGAGGTGGAACAACCCGGGGGCGCATGCGCGGCGCGAGGCGGATGGGACGTGCTTGAACACAGCTCCGTCGCACCCGGTCTTCTAAGACTATTTCCCCAGGGCTATATAGCTCGAATCATGGCGCGACACACCAGCACCTCTGAGGGAACACTGCGTGCATGCCAATCGCTAAAAAGAAGCATGTTCGGAGACACCAGCACTCCCTTACAAACCTTCTCCTTGACATGGAGCAGAGGAGCGGTAAGGCGTCCCAAAATGGCGCCTGCAGCCATGCGTGGGGAGAAGGAGAACTCGTCTCACAACCACCCAAAAGCCAGGAGAATCGTGAGTACAACTCCCCCCTCTCTAAAGCAGACCTAGATAAGAGTCCACAGCTGCTTTCTCACATGAGATTGCAAGCATTGGCAGCCGCACTGACCTCCTGGAGACCAAGCACGATGAACTCTCACTGGCCCATAATGATCTAAGGAAAGACTATGAAAATCTTGCAGACAATTTTGCTTTTATGCAAGCACAGGTCGAGGATTTGGATAACAGAAACCGCCGCCAAAATATTAGGGTACGGGGTATCCCAGAGTCCATTACTGACTTAATGCCTGCAGTATCTAAAATCTTTTATGATCTGTTACCAGACAAGTCGATGTCGGCATATGCATGTGACAGGATCCACAGGGCCCTCCGTCCCAAACCCACCCCTCATAACCCCCACAGGGATGTCATTATGTGTATGAAAGACTTTTTGGTGGAGGACATCATGCGGGCTTCCAGAAATACCCCCAACATCTCATTTGAGGGCAAAACAATTCAGATTTACCCTGATATCTCTCCTGCCACCCTTGACAGGAGACGCAGGATGAAAGAGGTTACCTCAGTTCTACAGGCTGCCAGAATAAGATATCGCTGGGGATTTCCCTTTAAACTTACAATCCCCCACAATGGCTCTACATACACGGTATACAATGTGATTGAAGGCAAAGAGCTTCTGATTAAACTGGGCCTTCTGACGCAAGATCCTCATGCTCGCCCCCCAGCCACTCCAAGATCCTTTCCTATCTGGTCTACCCAGGGCTGCTGTTAGAAATCACGGGGCCCCGTACAGCCTACCTGGCAGGGCCCCCCTCAATAATATATATATATAAAAAAATTCACAATAAATATACTAAAATCATTCTTTGCGGACACAAAGATAACTGAGAAGCTGTGTGAATTAGCCCTTTTTTTAAATAGTTTTCAACATTTTTGAACAAAAACATTTTTAATATTTTTTTAAAATAAATGTATTTTATTTTACAATTTTTACTAATTATTTTTATACAATTATTTTTTTTTTTTTTACAATGGATTAAAACAATACAGGGTTATTTTTTTATAAATTTTTTAACAGGACAAGGAAGCCAGCAGTTATGTCCGTGTCTCTCCCTGCAACAGCTAAAAGTCGGCGGGAGGATTTTCAGCTGCTGCCGAGAGCCGGCAGAGCATCCTGTAATTGCCCCTCCTTCCCTCTGGTGTTTGGGCCCCCCTGTGTGCCCGGGCCCCCTACAGGAGGACTGGTGGTCCCCCCCTATCAGCGGCCCTGGGTCTACCCCCTCCACCAGACGCAACCAAAGAGATCAGAGGAGATTGATCAATTCATTTCAGAACCAACCTATATGACTCGCTCAGTAACTTATCAGGATTCCACCATACCAGGTTCAAACTTATTTGCACTACTGTTTGATTAACCTCCCCCCCCGGCTTGCGTCCAGCAATCTTCTGTTTGGAGGGGAGAGAAGAGGAAAAAAGGGAAGAAAAAGCAAGTAAGGATTCTCATATCAGTCATACACTCAAGGGAACAATTTTCTTTTTCTTTTTTTTTCTATTTTTCTGTTTTTAAAATTTTGTTTTCTGCGGATCCCTATTTTCTGGATCTCTTGTATCTTGGTCCTTGGTGCTGAGATATCCCTGTCCGCATACCACGCGTATCCTCATGGGATGCCTGGAACTCCGGGACTAGAGGTCATCATCCCATACCTAACAGAGTCAAACTGGGCGGATGACAATTTGTTCTATATGCAGAATTCTCCCTGACCAAATAGTTAAAGATGATAATGACGCTAGTTGTTATTTTTTGCATAATTAATAGAATATGTCTATGCAACCCATTATAACGACACCATGCACAAATGCAGTTATTTATAACAGTATAATTATCTTTTTTTTTTTTTCAAATATACATTTTATTGTTTTTCTTCCAAAAAAAAAAAAGAACAGAAATACAAAACAACACAGAGAAAATACATTGCAGAACCAGATGCAGCAGCTGGTGATCTTAGGTGCATAGATGACATAGTAACAACAACAGTATCAGTATCAATAGTAGCAGTAATGAGGGTACAGTCTGCAGCTGTATAGAACGTCTACCATTGAGGGATCTGACGGGCGCGGGAAGACACCGCAACTTCATAGTCGCAGACCTGGTTGCATTCTCCAAACCTTAAGTACCACTGCATCAGAGAGAAAATCACCAACAGCTAAACAATAGCGAACATAGAAATACAGTGGAAATACAGAGAGAAGGGAAAAGGAAAGTCTAGGAGAACAGAGAAGGGGGGGGGGGAAGAGAAATGGGAAGGAAGGGGGAGGGGTAGGAAGAATTTGGCCCAAATATATAGGTTGTAACAGCCTTTGGTCTGTTATGATCTGCTACTCAAGTGGCTAACATAGCCAGTCCTTCATCGGAGTATATGAACATGGTCCAGAGCATCCATGCCTGGGAATGTTGCTCTTGTTTATTCTGAGCTGTGTGGGTAGCTTATCATAACACCAGACCGCTCCTTTTAGTGTGGGCGTGGATTGCTCCTGCTCTAATGCCGCGTACAGGCGGTCGTTTTATGCAATGTAAAAAAACAACGTTTTCTGTGAAGTAAAAAACGATGTTTTTGAAACTTACATTTTCAAAAACGACGTTGCCTACACACCATCGTTTTTCACAATGCTCTAGCAAAGCGAGGTTATGTTCACCACGTTTTTTCCATTGAAGCTCGCTTCATAACTATCTTCTGGGCATCCGCGGGTTCAAAAACGTTGTTTTAAACGTTGTTTTTTGCTACACACGGTCAATTTCTGTGACACAAAAAACGACGTTTTGAAAAACGACACATAAAATTGAAGCATGCTTCAATTTTTTTTTGCCGTTTTTTACAAGACATAAAGCGACGTTTTCCCCCACACACGGTCAATGAAATTGACGGTTTTAAAAACGTTGTTTTTTTACATCGCATAAAACGACCGTCTGTACGCGGCATTACTGTATCCACAGTTTGTTCCTGCTATGTCGGTTCCAATCAATTATTCTGCCCAGATGGACTGCCAAATAGTTATGACGTAAATCTGGGAGAGCCAGCCCTCCATAGTGTTTGGGTAGTGTTAGATAGCACCTCCGTAGCCTAGGCTTTGAATTCACCCAGATAAACTTGATAAATAGGGAGTGTACTTGTTTAAAATAATGGGGCGGGATCCTTATCGGAAGTGCTTGGAACAAATATAAGAACTTCGGAAGGATAGACATTTTAAGGAGGTTACACCTGCCGAACCAGGAGTGCAATCCTTTGGTCCAGTCCTCCAGGAGCAATCTGGTCTTAGTCAGGAGGGGTGGGAAGTTGAGCTCAAAAGTGCATTTCAAGTCATTGGGGATCAGGGATCCCAAGAAAATTGAGGGAGGTATCTGACCATTTAAATCTAAAGTGCGATTTAAGGGACTGCAATCTACTGGATGGTATATTAATCCCCATAGCAGCCGACTTGTCAAAGTTAATTTTCAGATTAGAGAGACGTCCGTATCTGTCAATTTCCCTGAGGAGATTCGGCAAGGAGACTATTGGGTTAGTTAGCAAAAACATGAGATCATCCACGTAAGCAGAAATTTTGTACTGGGTCCCACCAACTGTCACCCCCGTTATGTCCGGGTTGGACCTCACCGTGCAAAGGAAGGGTTCCAAGGCTAAGGCAAAGAGGAGGGGGGAGAGGGGGCACCCCTGTCTAGTTCCGTTCGTTATATGGAACGACTCCGAAAGGATTCCATTGGCTTTGACTTGGGCTGTGGGTGTGGTGTAAATGCTGAGAATCCACTGTAGCATTTTCTGTCCTAGGCCGATCTGTTTAAGAACTGATGACATGAAGGCCCAGTTAACGCGGTCAAACGCCTTCTCGGCGTCTGTGCTGAGAAAAACACAGGGGTTTTTTGTCGCGGTAACCGCATGAACGAGATACAGTACTTTGGTGGTGTTGTCCCTCGCCTCCCGGGCAAGGACAAACCCCACCTGATCTAAGTGGATCCGATTGGGGATATACTGGGACAATCTGTTGGCCAAGATCTTTGTGAAGACCTTAAGGTCGACATTTAGGAGGGATATAGGCCTATAACTACCACACACCGCTGGGTCCTTGCCTTCTTTAGGTATAAGGGATATATGTGCCCTAAGAGTGTCTCTAGGGAGCAGAGCTCCCTCACCTAGTCCGTTGAACATTTTCACCATATGGGGGCCTAAAAACGTCAGGAGGGTCTGGTAGTATTGCAGAGTAAACCCATCCAGGCCAGGAGCTTTGCCCGGTTTCATTCCTCCTACTGCTTGTTGCAGTTCTTCCACAGTAATGTGGTCCTCCAGTCCTGCCCTCTCTTCTGTCGACAGTTGGGGAATCTGGGAAGTTAAAAGGTAATCCTCCATCGTTGAGTCATGTAAGGGGTTCACTGGGAGGTTGTAGAGGGAGGAGTAGAAGTCTCTAAACTCTGTCGCTATTAGGGTGGGCGTGGTCTTTTTCTGACCCGAAGGGGCTATAATATGGGGGATGTACGAGTTGAGTCGATGCTTTCTAACTGCTCTGGCCAACATTTTCCCACATTTATTACCTGACTCGTAGGAGAGTTTTTGGCAAAATTGCATGCCGCTTTAGCCCTATAGTGTAACAAATCCACTAATTGTTTCCTGAGGGACAGTAGCTCTGCTTCTAAGGAGGCCACTGGTGTATACTTGTGTTTTGATTCCGCATCCTGTATCTTTTGCAGTAATTGGAGCATTAATTGTTCTCTTTCTCTTTTTATGCGTGCGCTATGTTTAATTAACACTCCCCGAATAACAGCTTTGTGGGCCTCCCATAAAATTCCGGGGTCGCAGGAACGTGTCTTGACGGTCGTTGGGAGCATATATCGTGGCTAACTTGACTTTTGTGTCCCCTATTGATCCCTTAATGAATGCGTATCGACCCTCAGGGTCTAGCAAGGTGTCCCTACAAGTCCAGGGAATCGACCCCTGACAGGAGTATAGAGACTCCCTTCGATTTAGCTGCTGCATTCGTGGCATGGTATGTATGTGGGAAAAATCGGTTACTGAGGTAAGAAGGGTTGCCCGTCCTAAAATGTGTTTCCTGAATAAACGCTATATCAGTGTGGGCCCTTTTAAGGTCATTCATAAGCATGCAACGCTTTTCAGGTATGTTTAGGCCCTTTGCGTTCAGTGAGAAAATGTTGATGTGGTCCATTATCTTCCGGGTTAAGGGGTAAGGATAGGAGAAAGGGGGGGGGGGTGGAGAGGAAGAAGAGGGGAAAAGTGGGTTGAGAGTAGATAGGGAGAAGTGAAGACAGAGAGGGAACGAGAAAGAGAAAAAAAAACACAGAATAAAGTAAGAATGAATATATACAAGAAATATTTGTACCGTCGAACAACAGAAAAAAGAAAAAAGAGAGAGGAAAAAAAAACGGTACTGGACAGATTAACTAACTGTCCGTACAGGAGCTGCGGTGGCTCAACGCGATTGGCACTGCGCTGATAAGCCATTCACCTCTGCAGCTAGAGGTTCGGATCCCGGTCTCGGCTTCATGTGAATTGAGTTTGGTGGTCTCAGCCCGGCTCCCGGTGGGTGTGCTATGCAAGGTAAGCCTGTGCTTAGTACGCCCACCCCCCTCCCACAAAAACCACCACACCTACACACGCACTCTAAATTGGGTTAACACACGCACATTGACCACGCGGTCTCTAAAAGAGAGGCGAAGGACTAATGGGGCTGGTTGAGCGGGCTAATCCTCTCACTCCCTTATAGGGAGTCCCTCTGCCCTGTTGGGCTTCAAAGCGGAGCAGGTAGGGCGGGCTGTGTGGGAGGACCCCCTCACACACCCGCCATTGCCACCCGGGGCATGGAGAAAGGTGGCAGATTGCCTCTGGGGGAGGCCTGCCTACTCCCAACTCCTGCAGTCCAGCTCCTCTCTCGAGTACACGCACAAAATACACTTAAAAAAAAACTAACTGTCCGTATACTAAGTGCAAAAACAATAAGTTTGCAAAGAAGCACGCCCTAGTTCACCCCAGGGTGGATGCTTTGTCCTATTGGGGGAAGTAGCAAGAGCAGACCGAGAGTAGAGCCCCCAATCCGCCCCAACCCCCCCCAGCTTGATAACATGAATTAGAAATCTACTTTAAACTCATATATGTGGATAGCAATAAAGAAACCAAGATAAACAAGAAAAGCAAAGCACGGAAATCAGGTCTGCACTATCATACGTAAACCTTATCTGCTGTGTCGGGTGAGACCCCACATATTCCCAGCAACAGGCCCGTGAGTCTCCGGAGAGCATAACCCCAATAGACCTACCCAACAGCGGCCCACCATTTAGGTGCATCTCCTGCCGACATACCACCTGGCCCCTCCCTCTATGTCAGGGCGGCCCTCCCTGCGCCCCCCCCCCCCATTGTGAAAAGTGAGGGTCCCTCCATACATGCGTATCCCTGCCCAAAACGTGCCGCCTCCCCCCCCCCCCCCCGGGTCTAACTGGCCTCAAGAGGGTTAATTAGGGAGGTGGGAATCATCTCAAGCATCTCTACATATCATACAGGTATATAAAAAAAACAACACAAAGCAAAACAGCATCAACAGTGTGCAACGAACCCATATGAGAATGAGCTGCTCCGTGGGGCCGTAAGCTTCCACCTCCAGGTCAATGTGGGCTGGGGAAGGAGAGACAATCAATGTTCAAAGTCCGCGTCCCGTGGCATCACTGTTGGCTGCAATGACAACAGTCCCCCCTCCGCTCCATAGAAGCATGTCCAAGTCCTGCACCGAGAGGGTAGTAGGAGGGACGGGAGAGGAAAGAGGGAACCCCCCCAAACACGTGAATTCCCCCAGTATCAGTTGCAGCTGATATGTGTATACACCCCACTGGGAGGATCCCTGGGGCTAGTGCTGATTCTGAGCCGGCCGGGCCAGGACTTCAAGCAGATGGCAGGCGGGTCCTTCACCTGCACGGCCGCGTGTATTGCCACCCCCTCCATACCGGTCCCGCGTGCCCTCCCAGACCCCAGATCACCAAAAAGAAAACCCACTCATAGGGCCAAGGGGATAGGTAGCCTCTGCCATCTTGCAGCATAGAGAAGTGGTACAGGGAGGGGGGAAGCACACCCTAAAAAAAAGAAAAATAAAGTAAAAAATAAAATTCACAGGGCAAGGGGAGAGAGGAAAAAAGGTAAGAATGCACCATGTAGGGGGAGGTATATCGAGGAGGAAATTGGGGTCTAGGAGCTCACCTCAGTGCCGCCCTCCATCAGTCTTCTCTTGTAGCCTCCGCCGAGGTGTGACAAGGTCTGCATCGGCTCCTCTGCGGTCTAGGTGACCTGGTTCTCCTCAGGCTGGATGGTCCGGAGCGGGTGGTGGAATGCCGTGGGATCTGGAGCCAGTCAGGTACCTCGACAGGATCCGTGTCCATGAACACAAACAGGGCAGGGAGATCAGCCGGGGTCCAGAGAGTGAAGGATTGCTGGGCCTTTTTAAAAGTTACAGAGATGGGGAAGCCCCACCTGTATGTGAGACCAGCGTGTCTCGCAGCTTCCAGTAGCGGTTTCAGGAGTGCCCTCCTTTGCAGTGTCGATCGGGATAAGTCAGGCATGATCCAGAGTGTAGCCCCATCAAACTCAATATCCCCTCTCTCCCAGGCCGATCGAAGAATCAGTTCCTTGTGGGCATAATGATGAATGCGGCATATGATGTCCCGCGGTCTGTCCAGATCCATGGAGCGGGGGCCCAAGGCTCTGTGTATCCGATCCAAGGATAGGTTGGGCGGGAAGAGTTCCCCCAATAGGTCCCGGAGGATCGCCAGAGTGGACACCGCCAGGTCCTCCGCCCCAGTGGCCTCTGGCAGACCTCTCAGGCGCAAATTGTTGCCCCTGCTGCGGTCCTCGATTTCTTCCAATCGGAGCTGCTGGGCAATTAATGTGTCTGCCTGGGCTGCCTGCATTGCCTCAACTGCTGCCATCCGGCTCTCAAGTGTGGCCACCATCTCTCAAGTGCGGTCCGATAATGTTTGAACCTCCTGCCTCACCACCGCTATCTCTTTGCGGTGGGTTGCTTCTATTCTGCTGACAATGGCCTCTATGTCAGATCTCATCGGGAGAGCTTGCAGTAGGGCTCTCAGTTCGGCATCTGCCCTCAGAGTCAGCGGTGTGAGCGGGGGTTGTGATAGCTCTTGTGAGTCTGCACGGAACATAGCCGGGACGGTAGAGTCCAAGGTGTGGGACAGCAACGGCTGCAGTGATGCAGAGGAGGTCTGCGGGGAATGTATACCCTGAGGATCAGTCCTCTTGGCGTCCGCCATTTTGGGGGTCGGAGGAGTCCTGAGCGCGTTGGTGAGGTATCTCTGTATACCCCCGTTGTTGTGTTGCTTAGAGTGAACCCGCTGCTGGTGCTTTCCCCTCCGCTTACCAGCGGAGTACATACCGGGTAGAACGTGTAGATATTTCTGTAGTAAAGCCGGGTAAGGACGGGTCGGACCAGGAGCTCCTCAGGCACACGTCCTCACTCAGCTATGTCCAAACCACGCCCCCCATAATTGTCTTTTTTATGACAGGGAGCTTCCGCCGTTGCTGGATTGACCCCACTCCTGCTCCAGGGCTTGTTTGGATCATCGTTTACGATGGTGTTTTCGGCTGAGGCTGCTGCGGGACAAGGACTTTTTTCTCTGTACTAGATTTGTTTGACAGGCATTCTCCTGTCCCAATGTTTCTGTTATTTACCAGTTTTGCTCTTTTCAACTATATCAATACTAAGATGATTAGTCAGTATTTAACAATCAGTGTATACAATGCTCTATACGTATATGCTCTATACTTATTACTATTCAAAGGTATGCATAATTCCCAAGGTTTATGTCCTTATATCACTAGTAAAGGTGAATGTGCTAAATATGCTCGACGTTATACTAGACCATTGCCACTGTCTTTATCCTTTGCATCTCTGTTTGTTGCAAGGAGGCATGGTTGGGAAACGTCTCCTTTCAACGGTTCCACACTAGAGGTTATGTTGTTTGTTGAACTGTTGATAGCTCACATTAAAATTCATAATGGACCTTAAAATACTCACACATAACACTAATGGTTTCAATTCCCCCCACAAACGCAAGAAGGCATTCCAACAATATAGGAGGCTAGGAGCAGACATTATTCTGCTCCAAGAAACACATTTTGCGACGTTTAACCACCCTAAATATTTCCATAAATCATATAACCAGGTCTACTTCACTACTTTTACTAATAAAACCAGAGGTGTAGCGATATTCATTCGCAACTCGATAATCTTTGACATTCACAATGTTTTTAAAGACCCTGAAAGTCGCTACATCATCCTTAAGGGGAGCATAAATAATCGAGAAATCACCATTGCCTCTGTATATGCCCCTAATGACTCCCACACTTCCTTTTTTTTTTTTAATTTTGAATCCTTAGACAAATATCACTCATCCCACCCATATGTTGATAGGTGGAGACTTTAACCTAACCGCTCATCCAGTCCTTGACAGAAGTAGGATCTCCTCTCACACCAAGTCCTTCTCCAAAACCATCAATCGCCACATCAATAAGATGCAGCTGATAGATTCCTGGAGAGCACACAAAACAGGTGTCAAGGCCTATACTCACTACTCACACCCACATGATTGCTACGCCAGGCTTGACTATTTATTCTGTACCCCAATCCTCCTGGCCAATTCAACTCAAGCTCAAATCCACCCATGCCCTTGGTCGGATCATAATATTGTTATATTTTATACATCCTAGGTCGACCTCGCCCCTTCACCTTACAACTGGCGCTTTAACGATTCCATCCTAACTGACCCCATAAATAAATCTAATATCTCCACACATATAGAAAATTACTTTGCAGACAATGTGAATGATGACACATTGCCCACTTCAATCTGGGTAGCCCATAAAGCGGTCCTATGGGGTCACATCATAAATATAGCAGCAACTAAAAATAAAGAGAGACAAGCAGACGTTAAATGTCTTACCAATGAATTACATCATTTATACATCAAACTGCATCACTCACTAGACCCACTCATCACCCAACAGATTCAAGAAAAACGTCAAGCCCTAGATTTGATTCTATCTGCCAACGCTGAGAAATCTCTCAGGTTCTCCAAGGCCAAATTCATGCTCCACTGTAATACCCACTCGGCAATGTTTGCCAGGAAATTAAATCAGGACTGCAGGCCCACTCATATTTATAAACTCAGAGATGGTAACCTAGTTACCCACCCACAAAAAGTGTTGGAGATCTTCACCTCCTTTTATAAAGACCTTATGTCAGACCCAAATCTCCCACCTAGGGAGGCCTCTGAGTCTTGGTTGGAGAATACCAGCCTCCCCTCCCTAAATCAACAACAATTAGACTCCCTCAACTCCCCTTGTACAGTTGAGGAGATTACCCAAATTATTAAGACCCTCAAAACATCCACAGCCCCCGGTCCTGATGGTTACACATCCTTATACTACGAAAAATTCGCTCCACTCTTGGCTCCGTATTTAAAGAACCTATTTAACCATATTTTGGAGGGTAACAACTTCCCAAAAGAGATGCTATTGGCCAATCTCTCTCTAATCCCCAAACCTAATAAGGACCAAACACTTCCACAAAATGTTCGTCCTATTTCAGTATTGAACAATGATCTTAAGATTTTTGGTAGGATTCTTGCGGACAGACTTGCTAATCACAACAGTGGGGTAGATTCAGGTAGATGGGCGCATCCTTATTCCGGCGTAGCGTATCTCATATGCGCTTCGCCGGCGTAATCGTGTGAGGTTATCATAGTATTCAGCAAGCATTTGCGCGTAACTTTGCGCCGGCGCACCGGAAATTTGAAGGCGCAAGCCGGCGTAAGTGTAAGTGGGTGTTCCCTTATGCAAATGATGGGCTGAACGTTGAGCAGTGGATTACGCCCGGCGTATCATCGACGGAGCATGCCCAGTCCAGTGGACGTACGATCGCTTCCCTGTGCGCATGCTCACAACTACGCCGGTCCTACTTCCTGGGATACGCCGGCCCACCGGCTTACGCCGAGCGCATAAATACGCCCAGACATGCGCCCGTCCGGCGCAAAATGACATCCTGCTTTTTTTCCCCCCCTGAGCAAGGTAATTTTGCTGGAGCGTGACATGGCAACTCCTCAGAAGGAGAAAAAGAGGAAACACAGTTTTAATGCAGCGGAGATGGAGGTCATGTTGGCGGCACTGACCAAATACGACACCGCCCTGCATGGTGCCCAGCGCAAGAATACTAGCAAGGCACAGAGGAGGGCAATTTTTGAGAGTATCACCCTGGACATCAATGCCATTGGCAATGAAACCCGGAAATGGGATGATATCCAAAAAAAGCTCAACGACATGCAGCGTCGGGTCCGGGACAAATTGGTCCTTATTCGCAAGCATGCCAATGGCACGGGAGGAGGACCAGCCTGTCCATTGCGCTTAACACCGGAGGAGGAGATAATTGCTCAGTCTTTGTCGCAGGAGCAGGTGGAGGGCATCCCAGGTTATGACTCCACTGTTGGGGACTTGGGGTCGGGTAAGTGTGTTTTATCTCCTATACGGTGTGTAGCATGGGAGGGGGTAGAAGGGAACATGTGACAAGTGTGTGGGTCCACCAACATTTTTTTGTGTCATCCGCAGATGTTGAGGATGAAGCTGGGCCGTCGTCAGCTGCAGGGCGACCCACGCCATCCCCACAACATCATGTGGTCCAGTCGGCCCCCCTGGAAATCCTAGGCATATTGGTGGAGGGGAGCGCCCATAGGACATCTATGGAGGTTGTTGTGGAGGAGTCCATTGACCTCCACCAGGAGGACTCCATATACTTAGAGGAGGATTCCACCATCCCTGAACTCCCCACCACCTCCCCGATCATCAGGTCAAGCCCCTCCAGGGCAGCCCCCTCCAGAGCAAGCCCCTCCAGGGCAGCCCCCTCCAGGGCAAGCCCCTCTAGGGCAGCCCCCTCCAGGGCAAGCCCCTCCCCGTCTTCCCCATCTGGACGGGCCCCAGCCTCTTCTTCTCCCAGGAAGGCTCTTCGAAAAACGAGGGGTATACCCGGAGGCCTCCGAGAAGGGCTGCAGGAGGAGCAGGGCCGGCAGACCCGCCATATCGGGGCTATGGTGGGAGACTTGCGGCGGGTGGCGGACAGCCTGGCCTCCTCTGCCAAGTCTCAGGCTGCATGCGCAGCGTCATTGCAGCAGGCCCTCACCTTGCAGGCTGATCTGGGCAGCAAAAATGCAGAGAGCCTGCAGGAAGTCAGCTCCAATAGTGTGGCGATGGTCACCTGCATGGTGGAGCAGCATTCCGCCACAGCAGTGCTCACAGCGGAGGTGAGCAGGTTGGCAGGGGCTGTAGAGGCCAACACTGCTGCTGTGCGTGAGGAGGGGAAACAAACCCGGCGGCACCAGAAAACCACCCACCAGCTTAGGATGCTGGCGCAGACCAACACCGTGCTCACCCACCTTGCCAACGCAATGGAGGGCAGGCAGGCACCACCTGCCAGGAGTGAGAAGGCAGGGGATGATGCTACTCCCCCCCTCCCCCCCACCCCAGGCTCCCTCTCGCCAACTGAGGAGCCCGAGCAGTGGCACCCGTGGCACCAGCCTGAGCAAAAGGAAGAGCAGATGATTGCTGATTTTTTGGGACACTTCTGCTCGTTTTTTTTTTTATTTCCATTTATGCTTAAAGTATGAGCTTATTTTTTTATTTCTATTTATGCTCAAAGTATGAGCTTATTTTTTTATTTCTATTTATGCTCAAAGTATGAGCTTTATTGTTTGTGTTGTAGTCCCTACACATGGTGAGGAGTGTAAACTACAGTGTGACTGGTGTGTGAATGGGGGGGGGGTGTCACTCCTGCCGGAAAAGGGGTGTCACCCTCTGCCGTGTAAATGGTGTATGAATGTACAGCGACATAATTGGAGCCTTGGCGTGGCGTTGCTGCTCCCAAGTACCGTGCGGTGTATTTTGGTCTAATCCAATTTGATGAGGATGTGGGGTGTGTGTGCTAGGGACCACAGTGGTGTGCATGCGTGCATTCTCCTTGTGACATGATGAATGTGTGTGTGTTTAACGTGCAAAGATACGTTCTACGAGACAACTCCTGACTGCTCTTCCCTCAGTAGACCGGGTAGAGTTGGTTAGGGGGGGATTGTATGGTTCGGGGGTCAGGTCATCACGTAGCTCTATCTCCAGGCCCTTTCTCATGGCAAAGTTGTGTAGAATGCAACATGCACCGATGATCTGGGGAATACAACAGGGTCCCCCCAGACTTATCCAGGCATCGGAAACGGGAATTCAGGAGGCCAAATGTGCGTTCCACCACTCCACGGGTACGTGCGTGTGCATCATTGTATCTTTCCTCTCCTGGGGTTTGGGGATTCCAGAATGGAGTCATGAGATGGGGTCCAAGTGCATATGCCGCGTCACCTGGAAGGGAAAAGACAGGAGGATGTCAGTCATGCATGTGCCCCTCGTGATGTCTGCATCATGGGGGCGGACAGTCATGCCTGACACCCATGTCACTCACCAACCAGCCAGCTGTCCCTGTACACATTCTGTTCGAATTCTGTGGAGATGGGGCTTTGACGGTATATGAAGCTGTCGTGGCAGGACCCTGGGTGTTTGGCACGGACGTGCCATATGAGGCAATGGGCATCGGCTATCACCTGTGCGTTGATGGAATGCCAGTGCTTCCGATTGCAGTATATGTGCTCTGTGTCACGGGGGGGGGGGGGGGGGGGGGGTAGTGCCACATGTGTGCAATTAATGGTCCCCACAGTGCGTGGGAATCTGGCAAGTTGATAGAAATCTGCCATTGCCTTCACCCGCAGATGCTCCTGGGTGGGTTTGATGATGTGGTGGGACATGCGTCTGAGGATTGCGGGGACAACCTGGTGCACGCATCTGCTCATGGAGGATTGTGACATCCCAGCCACTACTCCACTTGTACGCTGAAACGAGCCACTTGCCAGGAAATGAAGTGTTGCCAGTACCTTGACCAGTGGCTCCACTGCATGTGCGCGATGTGTCTTGCTGGTGATGTCATCATGCAGGGTTCTGGCTATTTCCAGGATGGCTTCAGGGCTGAATCTGAAAATGCGAAAGACCTCCGAATCACCCGAGCCAAAGATGTTCATGCGCGTTCGGTATATCCTCTCCCGTGCCCTCCTACGAGTCGGTTCACACAGTAGTATTGCTAGGACCATGGCTGCTCCTGGCATGTTGGCACACAGATGTGTTGTCCTGCAAGTGTGGGTGCTCAGCTTGCTCAGCTCGTCCGTAATGGTGCTGCTGTAGCTGCTCTCCAGCTGACCTGTGGACGTCTGTTGCTAAGTTGCCCCTGCTTTTAGGAGGAGCAAGTTTGCGCTGGCCGTACAACTTGCGCGCACTGCGCGCAGACTGCGCCTGACACGCGCATGATTGTGAATTGGCGTATCTCCCTCATTTGCATATTTGCATAGGAAAACAATGGGAGCGCAAGATGCGCCCAGCGTAAAAATGCTCATAAAATACGTCGGCGGAGAAAAGTTACGTCGGTCGGAAGGAGCCTAATTTCAGGCGTATCTCTTTTTGTGGGTACGGCGCATAGTTATGACGGCGCAAATTTTTACTTGCGCTGCGCATATCGAGATACGTCGGCGTAAGTCCTACCTGAATCTACCCCAGTCTGTTTAAAGCCAACTACATTCCCCTCTTTACCCATATCGGCTCACTCCTGAATACATGGTCCACGTATCCTATATCTTTTTTAGGCAGAGTTTGTGCAATCAAGATGAACATCATTCCAAAGCTCTTATGCCGCGTACAGACGGTCGTTTTTTGTGATAGAAAAAAACAACGTTTTATGTGATGAAAAAAAACGACGTTTTTGAAACTTCATTTAAAAAAAACGACGTAGCATACACACCATCGTTTTTTTCAAAATGCTCTAGCAAAGCGCGGTTACGTTCAGCACGTACGACGGCGCGCTGTTCCATTCAAGCTCGCTTCATAACTTGCTTCTGAGCATGTGCGGGTTTAAAAATGTCGTTTTAAATGTCGTTTTGCCCACACACTATCATTTTAAATGACACAAAAAACAACGTTTTGAAAAACGACACAAAAAATTCAAGCATGTTCGAATTTTTTTTTTGTTGTTTTTCAGAAGACATAAAACAACGTTTTTCCCACACACGGTCATTTTAAATGACGTTTTCAAAAATTTCGTTTTTTTTCATCACAAAAAACGACCGTGTGTACGCGGCATAATACTACTTCCGCACTCTCCCCATCAACATCCCAAAATCTAAATTAGAGTCCATACAAAGGCTTATCAACAAATTTATATGGGCCGATGAGAAACCAAGATATGGTTACGCATTGCAATATAGACCCCAATCTAAAGGTGGTTTGGGCCTCCCCAACATATGGAAGTACTTCCTAGCGGCAAGACTTTCTCAGATGTCCCAGTGGTTTTCTTCCTCTCGGGATATTCCATGCAAGAGATTTGAATCTTCATCAATAAACCCACTATACTTACAAGTTCCACCCAAAAATGGAACTTCCTCTTAACCCACTCCTCTCCCCCTTACATGCCACATTTGGCATGTCATTTTTTTTTGGGGGGGGAGTGGGGGCTTCAGGAGAAGGGGACTTCCTTGCCAGCCCCTCCCTGTAGGCGATCGCCTGGGACCTGTCCCAGGCGATCGCCTGTCCAATCAAACAGCGCGGCGCCGGGCCGCACCGCGCGCGCATGCGCAGTGCCACTCGCGCATGCGCAGTGGGTGCCTGGCCGTGAAGCCGAAAGCTGTCACGGCCGGGTGCCCACAGTGACAATGAAGACGCCGGGGAGGGGGGGGAGGAGCGGACCCCCGGCCGGCGCGTCGCTGGAACGCTGGAGCAGGTAAGTGTCAGTTTATTAAAAGCCAGCAGCTACACTTTTTGTAGCTGCTGACTTTTAATAAACTTAAAAATGGGTGGAAAACCCCTTTAAACGTAATATCATAGTTGCCCATCTATTTCAACTTTGGCTTAAGATTAAATACTCCTTTTTACTATCCTCATCTATTTCACCACTCACCTCATTTCTTGGTGACCCCAGACTTGACTCAGCATACAATGATAGACCCTCATTTTCCATCTGGGTAAAACACAATCTTACCACCCTAGGGTCATTGCAATCCAGATGGAAATGTAATTCCTTTAAATCCCTTCAGAGAGAATATAATCTCCCACCCTCGGAACACCAGAGATATTTACTGATCAATAATTTTTTCTCTAAATACTTCTCACTCTCCTCTCACTCCACTGTTACAATATTTGAGAGGGTTTGCTTGTCCTCCTCCAGAGATAAGGGTATGGTCTCTAGATTATATAACTATCCTAATGATATCTCCATTCCTGAAAAATCGCAACCTATGCTCCAATGGGAGGCAGAACTAAATTGTACTCTCCCGCCGGACACCTGGCACTCCATGTCGGAGAACCTCCGGAAGAGTAATAGAGCAATCTCCTTTAGGGAGACCCCAATGAAGTTGTTTGCTAGATGGTATCTCACCCCATCCAAAATTCACACTTACTATCCATCAGTATCTCCCAACTGTTTTAGAGGTTGTCCGGTGGAGGGCACAATGCTCCATGTTTTTTGGAGTTGCCCACATTTAACACAAATATGGTCTGTGGCTTCTGACAGATTTGAAAGATCCTCAAAGCACAAACCCACTCTCACTCCTCAGATATGCCTTATATATGCTAAAATCCCAGGTATCCCCCCTCCCTGTTCCAGACTGTTCCACTCGCTCTGTAGCTCAATTCAATGGATGATAGCCCTCAATTGGAGATCTAGTGATTTGATATGGTCACAGGTACTGGAGAGGATGGAGTTGATGAGACTCTCTGAGAGGGTTTACCACACCCTCAATGACAGTCTCCATATTTTTGAAGCTAAATGGTCATATTGGTCACTTATACAACAACAACAATGACTCCTTCATATTTTACAATGTTTAATCTGTCTTTTAACATAGATTGTCTCCTAAGGATGTTATGCTGCCTACACATATACTTATTCTGTCCTCCAAAATGTACCCTCTTTGTATGCCTTTGATATTGTTTTGTACACATTACCCCCGATTCTATACAAATCATTCTTTTTACTTTCAATAGATTTTTATTTTTCCAAATATAGAATACAATTACAGTATGACCAAAGGCCGTGTCTACAACATCAAAACATTCAACAAATAGGGCAAAATGTCAGCAACAAGGCCTGAACCGACTTCATATTGCCCGATTGTAGGCTGATTAAAGGAAATATACGAGCTAGCTAACAGGGGAAGGGGAGAAAAAAAAATGAATATAGTGGTCACTCGCCCAGGGGAGTCCTACCTGTCCCGGGCACCCCTAATGGGATCATTCTGTGCCTCGGCCAGGCCCCCCCCCAATCCACCCCCGCCAATAAAAGCATACGTAAGAAAATTAGTGGGTTCGAATTTGACTTCAGTGCACTTCTAGCTCGTACTTACGAATTCAATTAGGCCTATAGTGTTGCCAAATTGTTTTTATAAAAAAACGAATATAAAACATTACCCTTAAGTCAAACAACTATCTTAAAAGGATAAGAGGTAGGAAAGAGAAAGAGAAGTGGGGGGAAGAGAAAAAGAAAGGGAAGGGAGCATGTGCCTAACTAGAGCTGGAGGATGCAGGTTGCCCAGGGTGTACCCCAGTAGCTAGAGATAAACCACAGTGGGACGACCATGGTTCCCATACAGCTTCAAATTTTTGTTTCGTGTTAGATAGGATGCTGGCCAGCTTTTCCTGCATCATGATCCACGAAATCTTGCGGTTTACCGCTTTAATGGAAACCCTGGGTTGTTTCCAAGCCCTAGCGATGGTAATTTTAGCCCCGAGGAGCATAAATCGGATCAGCTTCTGATTGGGCTTGGATATACCCGGAATCTGAGCGTTTAGGAGAGCAACAGATGCTGACCTGGGGACCGAGCATTCAGTGACTGTGTAGATGAGGTTAAAAATCTTCTTCCAGACAGGTCTAATTCTGGGACATTCCCACCAGACATGCGCCATCGAACCCAGGAGTTGGCATCCTCTAAAAAAACTGGGATCTGATGATGGGTAGATGGTCGCAAGTCTGGCGGGAGTCATGTACCACCTCATGAAAACTTTTAAGTTTGCTTCCATCAAGGAAGTATTTAAGATACCCTGAAATTAATCAAAGCAAGCCGCTTGCCAGGTCTCCAGGTCCCATTCAAGTTGGAGGTCGGCCTCCCATGCCATCATGTAGGAAGACTTCTCGGTCGGGCGAGTTAGGGAAGAGTAGATGACAGATATCTCTCCCCTTTGTCCCATGGCCTGCCCGCACCAGAGCTCGTAGTCTGTGAATTTGGGAGGTAGAGGTCTCTCCGTCCATAGAGTGTGTAGGAATTGTGATATCTGTCTGAATCTGAATTTTTCAGTGTCAGGGAGATCCAATTTGGTTAAACAGTGGTCTAGGGTAAGAGGGCCCTTGGTTGTGAAATAGTGTCCTATGCGGTCCAACCACCAACTGAAGGCCTTATTGTCCATTCCAGGTGGAAAATTGGGGTTTTGAAATATATTGGCTAGAGGTTGCCCTTTCGAAACCAGGGCTGGAAGGTGACGGATTCTATCCCAAAGGGCGTAAAATTGAGAGAGGGAGGGGGACAAAATGGGTGGTCTTCTCTTTTGGGGGTATTTTCTCTGACAAAGCTCCACAAAGAGTTACAAGCGTAACAGGGAAATTTCCAGTGGAGATCCTTACCTGTCAGCAGTGATCGAGTCTGTCCTTCTTCTCCATGGTCCGAGTGGATCGATATGCCTGATATAATCCTGGATCTGGTAAGAGTACATCTTTACTTACCTCTCGGTGGGATTGTGTGATTCCTCTAATCAGAGATCGGTGGCGGATCAGTCCCTGGATATACTTCCATTCCGCATTTGCTCCTGTTTATTAATTGGACAATTTATGTGGTTTTGGTTTCCTGTTTTTCCTCATATTGGGACTATATTTTGTGTTTTTTGGCATGAGTGCATCCTTAATGGACTAACAGAGAATTTTTCATTCAAGTGCTTCATCCATGCTAACATGTTATTTTGATTACTCCTCAAGGTTTTCACATATTACTTGGGCATCTTCAATAGCTTTTAAATGCACTTGCACTTGGTTCACTAATTCACATTTTGATGTTGTGACTATGAGCGCAACTCATCTTTTTTCTTTATTTGTATAATTACGTGTATATCACATGTTTTAAGTGTTGCTGCTGGATTTATTCATTTAATTATTTATTTATTCACTCAATCTATTTAATTAATTAATTAATTAATTTAATTACTCATTCATTCACTTGATTGTTTACCTAATCTCCTTAGCGCAAGGAATTTCCCCCTTTGATAGTATTACCTTTTGGGGGCACCAAAGTAAGTAGTCTAGGGAAAGATGGGGGACAGCCTGTTTCTCTATGTGGACCCAGTCCGGTTTATCAAGTTTGGAGTAAACTACTGATAGTTGAGCCAGTCTGGCGGCTAAGAAGTACTTATATAGATGCAGTAATCCCAGCCCCCCTCTTTTCCTATGGTTATATAGGGTGTTTTGGGGGATTCTGTAACCTGACTTGCCCCAGATGAATTTGAGTATTTTGCTTTGTAAAGACTGCAACTGGCTTTTTCTGGTGGAGATGGGAAGGGAGCAAAATAGATATAAGATTCTAGGAAGCAAGGTCATCTTTATAGAGTTAATTCTGCCTAGCCAGGAAAGTTCATATTTGGCCCAGTTATTCATGTCTGAAGCCCAGAGATTTTAGAGAATTCTGAAATTATCCTGTAGAGGTTTGGTAAGGAAGTAATGGGAGAGGTTAGAAATAATAGTAAATCATCGGCAAAGAGCCCACATTTATGAGTTTGATCTCCGCATGATACACCCAGAATGTCAGGGTTCTGTCGGATAGCTATTGGCAGGGTTTCAATTGCCATTGCAAAAATGATTGGGGAGAGAGGGCATCCCTGTCTGGTACCCCTAGCTATGTCTATTGGGGAAGAATAGTACCCTTGGATTCGGATTAGGGCTTTGGGGTTGGAATAGAGAGCTTATATCACCCCCAGGAATCTCGGGCCAAAGCCCCATTGCTCTAGTAGGGGGAGGAGATATTGCCAGGACACAGAATCAAAGGCCTTCTGCAGATCAAATGCTAGGAGAAAGCCTTGTTGTTTCGGACCTCTGTCCCAGTTGGATTGCAAGATTGAGACACTGTCTACTGCCCTTCTCACTTGATCTGGGCCTTGTCGACCTGGGATAAACCCAACTTGGTCCTTGTGAATATATTTACCAATGAAAGAGGAGATGCGGACAGCTAGAATTTTTGTAAGCATTTTTAGGTCATTATTTATCAGGGATATAGGGCGGTAATTACAGGCTTCTTCTAGATTTTTCTCCGGTTTTGGAATAACCATAATGTATGCAGTATTCAGTTGTGTACCCAAGGGGGAGCCTTGAGTCTAGAAATTAAAAAAGTTTGTCATATGTGGGACTAGGGTATCTGCAAATGTTTTATAATAGGGGACCGATAGACCATCTGGGCCTGAACCCTTACGGAGGCCCTTGATTACTGTCTCCACCTCCACAACCAAAAAAGGTGCTTCCAACCTGTCTCTATGTTCTGTGTCTAAGGATGGGATGGGTAGGCTGTCCAGGAAATCGTCGATCGAGTCCCTGGGAAGCTGTGGAGGAGCACTATACAGATTGGAATAGAATGTTTAAAATGCTTCCAGAATTTTTTTGGGATTGGCCGTAGGTTTTTGACCCGCTACGCGTATCTTGGGCAAGGAATGAAACCTTGTTTTAGGGGACAATTTGGTCGCTAACATCTGACCTATCTTTTCTTTTTGGGTGTAAAACTTATTGCCACTCCAGCGGAGAGATCTCTCCGCTTTTGTTGTGAGAACAAAATTAAGTTCTAGTCTCAGCTTGTCAATATTCTCTAGTAAGGCTAAAGACGGTTTCTTTTTGTGTTGTGCCCTTAGGGTCCTGTATGACCTCTCCAATCGCACACCGTCTGCTTCGTGTTCTCTTTTGATTTGTGTGGAGATCTGAATAATTTTACCTCTAATACAAGCTTTATGGGCTGCCCATAGGGTCTCCGCGGAGATATCCTCAACATTGTTAATTGTGAAATATTCTTGAAGAGCTTTATTGATTTCTGTTGTTGTGGTTGGATTGGAGAGAATGGACTCGTTTAGCCGCCAATGTCTACTTTTTGCCATACCGGCTATAGTGCGTATGGACATGATGACCATGGAGTGGTCAGACAGGACCGTGTCTCTGATTTTGGCCTTGATCACTGCCGGAAGGACAAATGAAGGAATTAAAATATAGTCAATCCTGGCATAGGTATTGTGCGGGTGAGAGTAATGGGTATAGTCTCTCTTTGAAGCATTAGACTCCCGCCAGACATCCGTCATCCCCCTGTCATGGAGTAGTTTGGCAATTTTCAGGCTGACCCTAGTGGGTCTAGTAAGTTGGGCAGATGGAGGTTTGGATTTGTCCAAACCTTGGTCAAAAGCCACATTGGAATCCCCCCATCCCCCAAATGACTGTGCCTTCCATAAGGGGGGTTACAGTATCCAAGATTAGTTGGAAAAACTTGTCTTGCCCTTTGTTGGGAGAATAGTATGAGACCAGGGAGTAAAGATGACCCTCAATTTTGCATTAAGTTACAGGATTTGGAGAGAAAGATTGCAACCCCTTTAGTTTTATTCTCAGCATTAGCTAAATAGAAAAGGGGAAAATGAGAGTGGACAAATTTGGGACTGTAACGCCCAGGAAAGTGGGTCTCTTGGATCATGAGGATGTCAAGTCCGAGTGCTTTGTAACTATCAAAGATCTTTCGCCTTTTGACGGGGGAGTTCAGGCCCTGAACATTATGTGTGGCTATTTTGAGGGAGCTCTGTACGTGATCAGCCATGGGGATCCGAAAAGTCACTGTGTCTGTCTCCACCTCCACTCACCCTTAGATGTCTTCCGCTCTCCCAAACCTGCCAGCTGTCAGGATGGACATCAGGCAGCCAAGTGAACACCCTTTATTTGTAGGTAATGCAAGCTGTAAAATAATGAAAGGTTAGGCACATGTGGGAAAGGCAAGGAACAGAAAAGGAAAGAACAGAATCGAAAGAGAAAAAGAGATGAAAGGAAGGTCTCCCAATCCAACTAAAGGAGAATAGATAAAAAAAGCGAAAATACATTCTCGGGGGGGGGGGGGGGGCCCCTCGAGAACTTCTACCAAGGTAGAACAAGTCAAGCTTGCTCCAGGAGGGAACAAGCGACCTTGCCCCCAGAGACCTTCTGGAGTCTGAGGGAAAGGCGGAGGTACATGGGGCCCACCCCAGCCAGGGCGCCCCTGAAAAAAATGCATGAAACAATTTTCAAAAACAGTAACTGGAAGGAATCAAGTAAGTCAAAACCCAGTTCGGTCGGATCTAGGTCCGACTCAAAAGTCCCCCCGTCCTCCCCTCTGAGGGAATCGAGGAGGGAGGGACCCCAAAATCAAGGTGGGGACATTCCCCTGCAAAAAAAAGGGGGCCGATCTTTTAAGGAAGTGAAGTAACGGTGTAATAGCAAATGTCCAAGAAATTGTTAAGCTGATCAGAGAAAGTCTAATCCTCAGGCTTAGGTCCATCCGAGATCCTCTAAAGTTCAAGGTGAATATGACCAATGTGTCAACCGAGATCAGGTCAGATGGGTCCGCCGTCTCTAGCCTTCTTGGACTTCGACCTGGTCCAGAGCAGGGATTGAGGACTGGTGGGGGTCGGTCTCTTGGAAGTATTTGGAATACTATGAGAAGTATCCATGGCTGGTTCTTGCGATATGAGCTTAAGGCGTAGAAGTAATCTTTCACCATCAGGGAAAGTGGAGAAGGAGTAATTCTTCCCTTTTTCTGAGAACTTGACTGCAAAGGGGAATGCCCATTTATATTTTATATCCTTTTGGGCCAGGACTAGAAGTAGCGGTTTCAATGACAGTCTTCGCTGCATTGTGGAGGGAGAAAGGTCTGCGTATATTTGGACGGGATGACCTTGACACAAAACATTGGGCACAGAACGTGCTAGGCTCATGACTTCATCCTTTACTGCGTAAAAGTGAGGTTTGGCGATGATGTCCCGCGGTAAGCCATCCTTTCTGGGTGGCCCCAGGGCTCTGTGGGCTCTGTCAAGCTCTATGCGGTTTTGAGGAATGTTAGGGATCAGACCCTGGATCACATTTTGTGACGCTGCAGGAATGTCAGTGATGGATTCAGGCAGACCTCTGATCCGGATATTATACCTCCTGGATTTGTTCTCCAAATCGTTGATCCTGGAAAGGGCCACATCCAATTGCTCCTGCACTGTTTGGATATGCTCTGAGTTCTGGTTTGTGGCTGCCACAGTTTGATCAAGCTTGTTTTCTATAGCTTCATTTCTGGTGCCCAAATTCTGAAAATCTGCTTTTTATTCTCCTGTTATCTTGGTAGCAGTTTGAGAAAGTCCCCTATGCAGGAGTTCAGCCAGTGCCTGATATAAATCAGTCACTGAGAATGCAGAGGCTGCAGTCAGGGGGATGACAGAGAATTGAGCAGCCTGACTTCCTATGTTAGGTCCCATGAGGGGAATTGCAAAGTCCTCCATATTACAGACTACCAGGGGTTCTGTAGAATTTATTGAGGGGGGTATATCTTGCTGATTATTCACTTGAACCAGGGGGTTAAAAAGTAGGGGAGCCGCTTCTGAGAGATTCCTTCCCTCAGGCATCTCCTCAGCTCTGCTCTTGTGAGGTGCAGCAGCAGCAGCCATCTTGGATTTCTGCCGTTTTTCACAGTTTTTTTAAACAGCAAAATAACAGCTTTAATGTGTCCCTTTAATTAAGCGAAGTATATAGGGGGTGCCCTGGTGTCTGGGGGTGCTGTGTGTAGCGGTGGCACGACTTCCAGACTGTTTTTGGCTCACTTACAGGCGCCGCTGGACTGGGGTGATGAGGAGCTCCCGGCTCAAGCAGCCATCCTCCGGGCTCCGCACATGCGCCTCCTTCACAAATCATTCTTTACAATAAAAAAAATTGTAAACAAAAAAAAAGAGGTGGAACAACCCTAGTTATAAGGTGATGGAGATGTATGTGAAGGGGGAGGGAGGAAAGGAAGAATGGACTAAGTGAGTGGACTGAATGAGAGGATGCTGGGGATTATGGGAGGAGGGAGTGGTGGGGGAGATGAGACAGAGGGGAAAAAAATATTGTATTGTTGTATAAAATGGAAAATCATTATTTTTTTTCAATAAAAAGTATTTGATTACATATATATATATATATATATATATATATATATATATGTGTGTGTGTATATATTTATATATATATATATATATATATATATATATATATATATATATATATATATATATATATATATATATATATATATATATATATATATATAATATGTGTGTGTATATATAAATCACCTATGATTCTGACATCATCTCCCTCTAATGCTCCTGGGTGCAGTGCGCTGCCCCCAATTATCACCCCCCATCCAAGACTTCCAGGAAGTAAATGCTTGTAGGCTTCACAATGCCCACAAGCAAAATGTCAACGGTGTAGACATAGTTTTATAAACTATCTTTTTTGAATATCTATGTGGAACGGCGGCGGATTGTAAAATAGTAAGTGACCGGATTTATATTATAAAAATGCAGGAAGAAAGGACATACATTTAAAAAATGCTAATTGTGGTTGTAAATCCACTTTAATAAAAAAAAATATATATATATATATATAAAAAAAATGTAAATTTCTTTATAAAAAAAAAAAAGGGGGGTTGCCATCCGGGGGCCCTGGAGACCTCTGGGCCCTTTAATAATAATAATAATAAAATATATATATATATATATATACTGTATATATAAACATTTTTTTAAATAAAAAATAAATGAAAAAAGGGGGGGGGTTGCCGTCAGGGGCCCGGGGGGCCTCCGGGGCCCTGGGGACCTCCGGACCCCTAAAAAAAAGGGGCCCCCTATTGGACGGGGCCCATGGGCTTGAGCCCAGTCAAGCCCAATGGTAAGTCCGGCCCTGGACGGAAGTGCTATTGTTTACATTCTGAGTTTTGATCGTCTAAATGTAAGTGTTTTGATGCACCTTATGTAATAAAATGTATATAATTTACTACACTATGGAGCCTTCCTCTTCCCTTTTGTGTTAATGAGAGTGAATACTTCGGGGAAGTGTCTACATGTTTAAATGAGCTGGGAATTGCTGCCATCAGGAACCGCTCAACCACTATGGATTAAAGAGGCTTAATTTTAAGCCAGCCAAGGTGAGAGGCTAGGGGAAACAAGGGCACCTGCACTGGATAAAAGCACTTGCACATAAAATGATTTCTGTGGATCTGTTTGGTTTATCCTGCACTTTGTGTGTGAATATTTTTGATTTCTGAATACCTGTATAGCAGAGATTTGTGATTGCACCAAGGAAATTCCTGCATGGACGTGCATGTTGTTGCACAGAGAAGGCAAAATAAGAGAAGGCATTTCTGATTTATATATTATTTTTCTTGTGCACAATTTATTAATTTTAGGACTTGAGACTTTGGAATTGTTTGTCCATTTTACACATTTTGCACAATTAGTTTTGTACTTGTTTTTAGATGTTTTCAATTTTGCACAATTTTTTATTTGCATAATTTTGCACGACTGCTTATTTGCACATTTTTATATTTTTTTGCACATCAGTTATTGCTGTATTTGCACAGAAGGTTGATTATCATTGTTTTTTTGAACAGGAATTAGTCATAGATTTTTATTTAAATTATTTTTGTTTAGGATTAATATTTAATTAATTATCTTATAATTATTTGTTAGTTAATTAATTAACTATTAAGCGCCACCACACCCCCCTGTTTTACAGGTTCAAATGGTTGTTTCTGTAACACAAACAGCACCAAGTTCAAGTCCCAAGGACACATAGGTGACCTAATGGGGGGAAGCAAGCAAGTTGCCCCCTGCATAAAGGTTTGGTGAATGGGAGGCTAAATGCCTTTGGAAGAATACTGATAATGCTGAAACTTGTCCTTCGATTGTACTCAAAGCCAATTTAATTTCCCCAGCTGACTGTAGAAAAGAGAGAATTCTCCCAATCATGCATTTCCATGGATGCCATCTTTTGACTTCACACCAAGCAATATAAGTCTTCCAGACCTTATGATTGATCTTCCTAGTGACAGCTTTTATAGCTTTCACTAGGGTAGACACCACTGGTCCCGAGATGCCTTGATCTTTCCACATTCTGGCTTCAATAACCATGCCGTCAAATTTAGAGACTGTAAATTGGGGTGGAATATAGAGGGGTCCCTCTCCCGCGCCCTCTGTCGCTTACCAGTAGCGGCGGAGGAGATTGGGTCCTTCTGTTTCCTGAGTATGGATATGAGTGAGGGCAAGATGGCCCCCACCTGTCTCCATACCATAGCAGGGCGGAAGCAATGTTAAAACGTCACTTCCGCCCATACCTCTTAAAAGGGACATTTTCTAGCCCTAGACCTCCTCTGTAACTCAAAATATGCAACCTGTAGAATTTTTTATACGCCGCCTATGGAGATTTTTAAGGGTTAAAGTTTGACGCCATTCCACAAGCGGGCGCAATGTTGAAGTTTATTTCACAATATAAAAAAAAATGGGCTAACTTTACTGCTGTCTTATTAATTAAAAAAAAGTGCATATTTTCCAAAAAAAGTGCGCTTGTAAGACCGCTGCGCAAAATACGTTGTGACAAAAAAGTATTGCAATGACAGCCATTTTATTCTCGAGGGTGTTAGAAAAAAAAATGTATAATATTTGGGGGTTCTAAGTAATTTTCTAGCTAATAAAACTTGTTTTTAAACACCAAGTCTGAAAAACAGGCTTGGCCCTTAAGTGGTTATTCTCCAAATGTCCGTAAAGTGTAGCAGCCTGGTGATAGAAGAATTTTAGACTCAGGGCTTTTTTCTGGCCATGGCCCCATGGCTTGCCCCTGGCCCTAGCACCCTGTTGGTGGTGGAACTGCCCTGGCACTGAGACATTTGAGGAAGATGTCCCTGAGGTTTTAAATGAGCGACATCTAGTGCTTTTCTTCACAGAAAGTAGAGAACTCTTCCCTCCGGAAATCCTTTGGATATATTTGTCCATATGATCACCAATAAACGTTCCCCCTGAAAAAGGATACCTGCCAATAACTTTTCATAAGGAAGCTCGGCGTACCAGTTATTAAGCCACAAAGGTCTGTGCATATGTACAGACAAGAGAGCCAATGAGAAACTTGCTGTATTGAATCCTTTTTAAGGCTTCAACAGCAAAACACGCTCTAGGAATAATAGGATTTTTAAATAACCCCTCCCATATATGGAGTCTCTCTCTCACACAAAAATAATAAAGCAGACCGCCGTCAGTCGTGAGGACCTATACTGCTGCCTGCAGTACACTGCGCCCAAAGGCGGCATTCTCTTGCTGACCTACATCCACCTGGTACAATTTTGTGAATGTATGTACTGACGACCATCTTGCAGCCTTGCAGACTTAAGCAATGGAGGCTTGGTGACGCGCCACCCATGAAGCACTCACTGCCCTGTTAGCGTGCGCTCTAGGCTGAAAAGGCTGGAGTAAGCTTACAGCTTAGCTAATATAGGTGGGTGGTGGTCACACAGCAATATACAGCACACGCCTGGATTCTTGAACCTGTACATAGCACACGCCTCCATTCAGCAATCTGTACATAGCACACGCCTCCATTCAGCAACCTGTACATAACAAACGCCTCCATTATATAACCTGTACATAGCACACGCCTCCATTCTGTAACCTGTACATAGCACAACGCCTGCATTCTGCAACCTGTACATAGCACAACGCCTAAATTCTTCAACCTGTACATAGCACAACGCCTGCATTCTGCAACCTGTACATAGCATACACCTGCATTCTACAACCTGTATATAGCACACGCCTCCATTCTGTAACCTGTACATAGCACACACCTGCATTCGGGAACCTGTACATAGCACACGTCTCCATTCGGGAACCTGTACATAGCACACGCCTCCATTTGGCAACCTGTACATAGCACACAAATTCATTTTACTACATGTATATACAGTAGCACCAGCTCCATTCTGCAAGCCCCCTTATCAGATCACATACACTATACCTGGGTGGTGGTGGACACAGCAACCTCCCCCCTTCTCTGTCAGACCAGCACATTCAGGATAGCAGGGCAGACACACTCCTCCAGCCTCTTCTCACAACCCACACACCCCCCCTATCACCACCTCACCTCGGGCTCTCAGTTTCAGACTCCAGAAGATGGTGTGTAACAGCAGCAGCCACCCCCGCGCTGAATGATGACACACTCACCTTGGCTTCTAAGCAGTGGTGGGTGGAGCTAGCAGGGGAAAACAGAAACCAGACCATACCATTTCGGCTGCAGCACTGGGGGTGTTCCAGCTAACAGAAAAAATTGGAATGGGATTCTGTCAGACAGTGTCACCCGACCTAGGTGCAGAGTGCACCCCCATAGCAATGTCACCCGGCCACTGACACGCCCCAATGTGTGGCACCAGGGGCGGAACGCCCCCGCCCCATGCTTGGTACACCCCTGCTTATCCCACTAAGTGCTGAGGATTTCATCTGACCGCTGAATATGGATGAGCTTCGCGTTCGATACGAACGTATGTTCGACTCGAACATCGGTCGTTCGATCATTCGTCGAAACTTGAACAAAACGGGTCGTTCGCGCCAAATTCGAATGACGCAAAACGTCCCATAATTCACTGCGGCATTGAGCGCTGATGATTGGCCAAGCATGCTGTATGTCCCGCATGCTTGGCCAATCACAGCGCGCAAAAAACGAAGAGCCATAATTGGCCAAAGCCAGGCTGGCTTTGGCCAATTATGGCTCAGGGGGGTTTAGTACACGCCCCACACTATAAAAGGCAGCCTGCAAGGCGGCCTCGTGTAGTGTGTTCCAGCTTTGTGAAAGAGAGGAGCAGTCAGACAGTTAGAGAGAGAGATAGATAGAGAGTGACACTGTGTCTTTTCTACCAGATAGATAGATAGATAGAGCAGGAAGGCTAGTCAGTATAGTTAAATCTACAGTTTGTAGAGAATATATTCACATCCCTAGGAGTTGTCAATATATTTATAAACTGTATAGCTCAGCTAGATCTGCTATTAGTATCTGTCAGGCAGGAGATTGTTCTTCATGCAGTGCTCTAACGTGTTGTATTGCCTGCATTAGGGATTAGCTTAAACATAGTACTCCGTGTTATTCAACGTGTGCTAGTTCATTGCACATACACGCATTACCTGTTACTGCACGTGTGCAATTTATTTGCACAGAAACGCAGTCACTGTTAATGCAAGTGGGCTATTGAATTGCACAGAAACGCAGTCGCTCTTACTGCGTGTGTGCTGTTTAATAGCAACTAAGCGCAGTTGGTGTCACTGCGTGTGTGCTGTTACATAGCACCTGAACGCAGTCGCTCTTACTGCGCAGGTGCTGTTTAATACTACCTGAACGCAGTTGGTGTCACTGCGTGTGTGCTGTTACATAGCACTTGAACGCAGTCGCTCTTACTGCGAGGGTGCTGTTTAATACCACCTGAACGCAGTTGATGTCACTGCGTCTATTTTGTTACATAGCACCTGAACGCAGTCGCTCTTACTGCGCGTGTGCAGTTTACTAACACCTGAACGCAGTTGGTGTCACTGCGTCTGTTTTGTTACATAGCACCTGAACGCAGTAGCTCTTACTGCGCGTGTGCAGTTTAATACCACCTGAACGCAGTTGGTGTGACTGCATCTGTTTTGTTACATAGCACCTGAACGCAGTCGCTCTTACTGCGCGTGTGCAGTTTAATATCACCTGAACGCAGTTGGTGTGACTGCGTCTGTTTTGTTACATAGCACCTGAATTCAGTTGCTCTTACTGCGCGTGTGCAGTTTAATACCACCTGAACGCAGTTGGTGTCACTGCGTCTATTTTGTTACATAGCACCTGAACGCAGTCGCTCTTACTGCACGTGTGCAGTTTACTAACACCTGAACGCAGTTGGTGTCACTGCGTCTGTTTTGTTACATAGCACCTGAACGCAGTCGCTCTTACTGCGCGTGTGCAGTTTAATACCACCTGAACGCAGTTGGTGTGACTGCGTCTGTTTTGTTACATAGCACCTGAACGCAGTCGCTCTTACTGCGCGTGTGCAGTTTAATACCACCTGAACGCAGTTGGTGTGACTGCGTCTGTTTTGTTACATAGCACCTGAATGCAGTCGATCTTACTGCGCGTGTGCAGTTTAATTCCACCTGAACGCAGTTGGTGTCACTGCGTCTATTTTGTTACATAGCACCTGAACGCAGTCGCTCTTACTGCACGTGTGCAGTTTAATACCACCTGAACGCAGTTAGTGTGACTGCGTCTGTTTTGTTACATAGCACCTGAACGCAGACGCTCTTACTGCGCGTGTGCAGTTTAATACCACCTGAACGCAGTTGGTGTCACTGCGTCTATTTTGTTACATAGCACCTGAACGCAGTCGCTCTTACTGCGTGTGTGCAGTTTACTAACACATGAACGCAGTTGGTGTGACTGCGTCTTTTTTGTTACATAGCACCTGAACGCAGTCGCTCTTACTGCACGTGTGCAGTTTAATAGCACCTGAACGCAGTTGGTGTGACTGCGTCTGTTTTGTTACATAGCACCTGAATTCAGTTGCTCTTACTGCGCGTGTGCAGTTTAATACCACCTGAACGCAGTTGGTGTCACTGCGTCTATTTTGTTACATAGCACCTGAACGCAGTCGCTCTTACTGCACGTGTGCAGTTTACTAACACCTGAACGCAGTTGGTGTCACTGCGTCTGTTTTGTTACATAGCACCTGAACGCAGTCGCTCTTACTGCGCGTGTGCAGTTTAATACCACCTGAACGCAGTTGGTGTGACTACGTCTGTTTTGTTACATAGCACCTGAACGCAGTCGCTCTTACTGCGCGTGTGCAGTTTAATACCACCTGAACGAAGTTAGTGTGACTGCGTCTGTTTTGTTACATAGCACCTGAACGCAGTCGCTCTTACTGCGCGTGTGCAGTTTATTACCACCTGAACGCAGTTGGTGTCACTGCGTCTATTTTGTTACATAGCACCTGAACGCAGTCGCTCTTACTGCGTGTGTGCAGTTTACTAACACCTGAACACAGTTGGTGTGACTGCGTCTGTTTTGTTACATAGCACCTGAACGCAGTCGCTCTTACTGCACGTGTGCAGTTTAATAGCACCTGAACGCAGTTGGTGTGACTGCGTCTGTTTTGTTACATAGCACCTGAACGCAGTCACTCTTACTGTGCGTGTGCAGTTAAATACCACCTGAACGCAGTTGGTGTCACTGCATCTATTTTGTTACATAGCACCTGAACGCAGTCGCTCTTACTGCGCGTGTGCAGTTTACTAACACCTGAACGCAGTTGGTGTGACTGCGTCTGTTTTGTTACATAGCACCTGAACGCAGTCGCTCTTACTGCGCGTGTAAGGTTACATAGCACCTGAACGCATAAATATGGCTGGAAGGACAAAGAGAGTCACGAGGGCAAGCAGTCTCTGCATCTAGAGGTAACGCTGGTGGTGGATGTGGTGCATCCTCTTCAGCACGTGGCCGTGGCCGCTCGTCCTTCTTTTCAGGAGCTGGCCGTGTTGAGCCTCAACATGCAGAGAAATTAGTGGAGTGGAAGACCAAGCCGTCCTCATCCTCCTCATCCTCTCTCGCACAGACTGATCATAGTTTGTCTGGCAAAGCAGCTGCCAAGGCGTCCTCTTCCCTCTGCACAATGGCTTCACACAATCCTTCCCTAGTCCCACCATGTCCTCCCGAGGAGTCCCCCGAACTGTTTCTTTTTTTTTTTTTTTTTCTCTCTTTTTATCTTTTCCACTTCAGACTCCGCTCACACTTAACAGCGAGACTTGCTCACGGTTCGACCGCCCATAAAGTCTCTCTAGTGGCTTCCCATCATGCGTGTTTTTTTTTGTTTTTTTTTCCCCCTTTTTTTTTTTTCCTATTGATTTTTAGTATTTTTTGCTCTTTTCTTTCTTTCTTTTTTTTTTTTTAACAGTTGCAAATTTGTCATTTTTGAACCTATAGTTATTCTTTTTCCATTTAACAAGTCAAACTACTTACTTAATATAATGACATGACTAGTCTTTTTTTTTTTTTCCTCTCCACAGGCGAGGTACTCCATCTCTTCTATATATTCCACCCTTTCTATCAATTCTTTAATTGATGGCCTTTTTGGATGTAGCCAGTTTTTTGGGATCAGGGCCTTTGCTGCATTTAGCAGCACTGGAACCAAAGTTATTCCGTATTGTTTTTTTGTTTTTTCAGTTCCATGAAACAGACAGGTCAGCGGGCTACAAGGGATCCTCTCCCCTGTTATTTCTTCGATATATTCCAGGACTTCTTTCCAATATTCCTGTATTCTCGGGCAGTCCCACCATATATGCATAGTTGTTCCTTTTTGCTTACAATTCCTCCAGCAGAGCTCTGAGTTTTTTGGATGGATTTTATTCATTCTTAATGGGGTCAGGTGCCATCGAACCATACACTTATAATTTGCTACTATGGTAGTTATATCTAAGGCATGATTGTAAACTGCACCTATCATATGTTATTTGTCAATCCTTTTACCCAAATCGCTTTCCCATTTTTCTAGACAGGGCAATGTTTCCTGGGTCTCGAGCTCCGTTAATATTCCGTATGCCTTTGATATACCATGTATCAGTGGCTTGTCTGTATTGCATATTTTTTCTATTGGGTATAATGTTTTATCTTCCCGAATCGGTTGTGGTAATGTGCTCACAAAGTGATTTAACTGTAAATACTCCCATTCACTCATCCGTTGATCCCCTTCTCCCATTATTATATCCTGTCTTGCATTTATTTTTCCCCGTGTGACAATATCTTTGAATTTTTTCTCACCCAATTGCTTTCCGAAACGTGTTCCACCACGAACTGTTTCAACACAGTGTTGGGTACATGCTGCATGAAGATGCGCAGCGTTTTGAAGACTCCGATGACGGAACACAGATAGAGGAAGGCATTGATGTGAGCCCAGGGAGAGGGGGTGGCCGAGAGGGACAACAATCTGGGAGTGATGTTCCCCCAGCTGGAGCATACTGCCAGGTTGTCGACAGTGATGATGAGGAGGGAGGGGATGATGAGGTCACTGACTCTACCTGGGTGGCTGATAGGAGAGAGGAGGAGGAAGAGGAGGAGGAGGAGAAGGAGGAGGACGAGGCACAGGCACATCTCCAAAGAGGCAGGATGCCCTCCAGGGGTCAGCTTAAGGGCAGCACACCAACGGCATTACGTGGCACTGCTGTGTCTCAACGGTACAGCAAAAGTTCTTTGGTGTGGGCCTTTTTTGAAACATGTCCATCAGATCGTACCTTTGCTGTTTGCAACATATGTCTCAAGCGTATCTCGTGTGGCCAAAACATCACCCGCTTGGGCACCACATGCTTGTCCAGACATATGTCGAGCTGCCATGCAGCTCGTTGGCAAGCATACCAGAAAGACCCACACCAAAGACCAAAGCGGACCTCCCCTTGCCCTTCTGTGACCTCCAACCCCACGAGACCCCCAGTCCTCGCTGAAGCCTGCACTGAAGTTGTAGAAATAGGTGTGTCACAACCTAGTAGTGGTAGTACATGCGGGCAATCTTCTGATAGTACCAGACAAATTTCCCTGCCCCAGCTGCTGCAGCGCCAAAAGAAGTGCACTCCCAGCCATCCTCATGCCCAGCGGTTAAATGCTAGCTTAGCAAAATTGCTAGCACTTCAACTGTTACCTTTTCAGTTGGTAGATTCTGCCCCCTTCCATGAGTTTGTGGAATGTGCATTACCTCAGTGGCAAGTACCCAAACGCCACTTTTTCTCACGGAAGGCGATTCCGGCTCTCTACCGGCATGTGGAAGGCAATGTCCCTGCCTCGCTGGACAGGGCGATCAGTGGTAAGGTGCATCTTACCGCTGACTCATGGTCCAGCAGGCATGGACAGGGATGTTACCTGTCTTTTACGGCCCATTGGGTGACTCTGCTGGCAGCTGGGAAGGTACAGTAGTTTTGGAGGTTGTTCCGCCACCACGCCTCCAAAACACTACTACTGCTTGTGACACACCTCTCTCCTCCACCCCTCCTCTTCTTCTTCCTCTGTGGCCTCTTCCTGTGGTGATGTTTCCTCAGAACCAGCCGTGCTCCGTAGGCGTACGAGGGGCTACGCAGGAATGCAGGCCAAGAGATGCCATGCGGTGCTAGAGCTGGTGTGCTTGGGAGACAGGAGCCACACTGGGGAAGAGGTTCTTTCAGCTCTGCAGGGGCAGGCTCAGAGGTGGTTGACGCCACGCCAGCTGAAGCCTGGAATGGTGTTCAGCGATAATGGCACCAACCTCCTCTCTGCCCTGCGACAGGGAAAACTCACCCATCTGCCCTGTTTTGCGCATGTTCTCAATTTGGTGGTGCAGCGGTTCTTGGGCAGGTACCCGGGCTTACAGGATGTCCTGAAGCAGGCCAGGAAAGTCTGTGTGCATTTCCGGAGGTCATATAATGCCACTGCTCTGTGCCAATATGGCAGCAGAACTGGCTCAGGGGAGCTTGGGTTTTTTTCACCACGCCAGTGGGCCTTGATCAGGGATGCATGCACTGTCCTGTCACCAGTTGAGGAGGCCACAAGGATGGTGAGCAGTGACAGTGCATGCATCAGTGAGACTGTCCCGCTTATTCACATGTTGGAGCACACCCTACGTGGAATAATGGACAGGGCCCTTGAGGCAGAACAGAGGGAGGAAGAGGAGGACTTCCTTACCTCTCAAGGCCCCCTTTATCCAGACACTGTTCCTGCTTGCCCACCTAGAACACAGGAAGAGGAGGAGGAGGATGATGAGGAGGAGGATGATGAGGGGGAAGGAGGATGATTGTATCAGCAGCATGGAGGTGGAGCCTAGCACTCAGCATCAACAGCAGCAGTCTTCAAGGGATCATTTACAGTCCCAAGGAACACATGGACTTTTACGTGGCTGGGATGAGGTGGCTGCCGATCCTGACGTCCTCAGTGGCCCAGAGGACTGTGCCCCGAATGCCTCTGCAAACCTACGCTGCATGGCCTCCCTGATCCTGCAAAGCCTGCGTAAGGATCCTTGTGTATGTGCTATCAAGGAGGGGGATCATTACTGGCTGGCAACTCTCCTTGATCCATGTTACAAGAGTAAGGTAGCGGACCTTATGTTGCCATCGCAGAGGGAGCAGAAGATGAAACTTCTGTTGCGCTCCAATTAAAGATATTGGGAGGGGTTGCAGTGTTGTGTTGTGCCTAAGGCCTAATTTTTCTGCCCCTGTGTAACAGGGGCGTCTGATACCAATTTTTGATGCAATACTTTGCATGTGGCTCCTTGTTGCGCTCCAATTAAGGATATTGGGAGGGGTTGCAGTGTTGTGTTGTGCCTAAGGCCTAATTGTTCTGCTCCTGTGTAACAGGGGCATCTAATAACAATTTTTAATGCAATACTTTGCATGTGGCTCTTTTCGGCGCTCCAATTACAGTATCTGTGAGGGGTTGCAGTGTTGTGACACCGACACCAGTGCCTAAGGCCCAAATTTTATGCCCCTGTTCCAGTAATTTTCTTGGTTTGATTCTTTTCTAATTTGAGTTCATTCTAGCTTTCTCCTACGTTATCATAGTGTCATGTTTATTTTCCTTTACTAAATACTCATCATTGTCAATGTAAACACCACAAATCTGTATTTGTTCTTTTAGGCAGCATTGATATAATAAGAAGCCAGACATTGTTCAGTATCCAAAAATATTTATTGTATCACACTTAAAATGTGTCATTTTAATTTTTTCAAAAAATATCGTAATATAATTTTTTTTTCTTTTTTTTTTTTGGGGTCAAGAAATATTTTTTTGATTTGAAATATTTTTCTACATGGATTTTTTTATTTTTTTTATTTATTTTTTATTTAAATCCCTCCCCAGCACATCTATAAGATTCTTCAATTGTTGTTCGAGATTTCGCTTTTTATTTATAACATTCTCGAGGATGATGTTTGTTTCCTCTATTTCTGCCATGCAGGAATTTATCTCCCCAATTAGGACATGGGCACATTAGGTGTCCACTGTGCCCCCAACAGCTCCGACACCTCCTGAAATTTGGAGAAAAAAAAACATGTATTAAAATTATGCAGGCCTACATGTATTACCTGAAGCTGTGCTGTATGACACTGACCTGATGTGGTGGGATTTTGCAATTTCTGCACATTCGTCGAGGGTGGGGCTTGGCTCTGTGTTGGGTTCGTCGGCTCCACTGATGCAGCTTCATTGCGCCCTATGAGATTGTAAAAAAAGGGATACATAAATCAAAAAGATTAGAGGTCTAAAAGAGGAATATCAATCATTCTTTTTAAAATGTGTGGTACAATTGTCTGTTTTTACAATCCTTCTAAGCTTAACACAGGATTTTATTCATTACTAAAGCTGCTGCATTTCTCTATCTTTGGCCAAGTTTCCTACATGGAAAAACAACAAGTATACACTGGATCACCTCTGTGTGACACCCTAACTGGGTTGTTCTTGTGGCCAACACTCAGTGCCAATCCTGACCTCCCTGGGGCCAGAAGCAAAATGACATAGCACATTAAAAAAGAGAAGCGGGGGGCGCTGACGACAGTGACATGTCACATTAAAGAAAGTTGAGAAGTGGGGGGAGGGGGTGTTCTGCTGTCAAAATGACATCTTACATTAAATTGAGAAGCAAGGGGTGCTGACTTACGTCTTATGAGGACTCTTCGAATTCTCTCCAGCTGCTCTGGGTTTCTTCTTTTTAAGTCACACCACCTCTTCCTCAACTGATCCCTTGACCTCTGCAACCCGAATTTCTCATGGAGAGTCCTCCGTACCTTCTCCATGATCTGGCCCTTTAGCTTCTTAGGTTTACTGTAAGGCCCTATTAGACAGTCATAGTCCTCCTCTTCAACAATTGCAACCATCTCCACCATCTCATCAAAGGTCATTCTGGTGGCTGGTTTCCTGCTCCTTCTCCTGGTGTCTGCCTGGCCTCTCTCCATAATTGTGGTTGCAGCTTCCTGTCTCTCCTGCGTCTCCTCCATTATGTCTTCTTCACTGAAGTGCATTGACCGACCGAAAAGGGGCGTGCCAATTACTAGAACGATCGTCATAGGCGGGGATACATGCGGAGCTTCCCGCATGCGCAGTGTATAAAGGGATATTGCGTGAGTTAGAACGTCGTTCGCAGTCGGTAGAATATGTCGGGCAAACGATCGTGCAGTACGACGATACGAAACTTGATTTTTGGACTTTATGATCAGTGGATGAGTTTGTGGGTTAGATATGGGTAGAAAGCTAAGGCTTGACTGACATTATTTTTTTTGGCTAAATTTTGACTTGCAGAAATAATGGAGGCCTTCAGAGAACAGGAGTTATTCACAGTAGTTGTTAAAAGAAGGTCACGGATGGCAACCCCCCTTTTCTCTATAATTTTACTTCCCCCAAAAAATAATTTATTGTGCCAAGATCTGGCATTGTAATGGCCCCCCCACCCCTAAAATAATCGACATACTCTGTGACAAATGCAGTCACAGATCCAGCCATCCCTCCCTGCGCAATACTCTGCAATACCCCCATACAGTCTGCAATACCCCCTACACTCTGCAATACCCCACCACACTCTGCAATACCCCCCCACACTCTGCAATACCCCCCCACAATCTGCAATACCCCCCCCACACTCTGCAATACCCCCCCACACTCTGCAATACCCCGCCACACTCTGCAATACCCCCCCATACTGTCTGCAATACCCCCTATACTCTGCAATACCCCCCCACACTCTGCAATACCCCCCCACACTCTGCAATACCCCCCCACACTCTGCAATACCCCCCACACTCTGCAATACCCCCTACACTCTGCAATACCCCCCACACTGTGCAATACCCCCCATACTGTGCAATACCCCCCATATTGTGCAATACCCCCCATACTCCGCAATACCCTCAATACTCCACAATACCCCAATACTCCACAATACCCCAATACTCCACAATACCCCAATACTCCAATACCTTGTAATACGTCACCTATGGGCATTTTTAAGTAGCGAAGTTTGGCGCAATTCCAACAGTGTGTGCAATTTTGAAGGGTGACATGTTAGGTATCTATTTACTCAGCGTAACTTCATCTTTCATACTATGCAAAAACATTGGGCTAACTTTACTGTTTTTTTTTTTTAAAGCACAAAACAGTTTTTTTTTTAAAAACACGCGTTCCAAAAATTGCTGCGAAAATACGGTGCAAGATAAAAAGTTGCAACAACCGCCATTGTATTCTCTAGGGTCTTTGAACAACAAAAAAGCATATATAATGTTTGGGGGTTCTAGGTATTTTTTTAGCAAATAAATGATGATTTTTACATGTAGGAGAGAAATGTCAGAATTGGCCTGGGTGCTCCAGAACGCCTGATGGTGTTCCCTGCATGTTGGGCCTCTCTATGTGGCCACGCTGTGTAAAAGTCTCACATGTGTGGTATCGCCATACTCGGGAGGAATAGCAGAATGTGTTTTGGGGTGTAACTTGTAGTATGCATATGCTGTGTGTGAGAAATAACCTGCTAATATGACAGAAACTAGAATTTTTTTTTTATTTTTACAGAATTTTCAGTCTTTTTTCTTTTATAGCGCACAAAATAAAAACCGCAGATGTGATCAAATACCACCAAAAGAAAGCTCTATTTGTGTGAAAAAAAAGGACAAAAATTTCAGATGGGTACAATGTTGTATGACTGAGTAATTGTCATTCAAATTATGAGAGCACCGAAAGCTGAAAATGTATCTGGTTAGGAAGTGACTGTCCTGTTATGCTGCTGATTGAATATCCTTTTCCTCCTCACTGATTTTGCTCATAGCTATTAAGAAAATGATTGGTTCTGGCCTCCGCCACCAGTGCCTAAGGCCCAATGTTTCTGCCCCTGTTTAACAGGGGCGTCTAATAACAATTTTTAATGCAATACTTTACATGTGTCTCTTTTCTACGCTCCAATTACAGTATCTGAGGGCTTGCAGTGTTTTGGTATGCCTAAGGCCCAATGTTTCTGCCCCTGTTTAACAGGGGCGTCCAATAACAATTTTTAATGCAATACTTTGCATGTGGCTCTTTTCTGCGCTCCAATTAAAGTATCTGAGGGGTTGCAGTGTTGTGGTGTGACTAAGGCCCAATGTTTCTGCCCCTGTTGAACAGGGGCGTCTAATAACAATTTTTAATGCAATACTTTGCATGTGGCTCTTTTCTGCGCTCCAATTAAAGTATCTGAGGGGTTGCAGTGTTGTGATGTGACTAGGGCCCAATGTTTCTGCCCCTGTTGAACAGGGGCGTCTAATAACAATTTTTAATGCAATACTATGCATGTGTCTCTTTTCTGCGCTCCAATTACAGTATCTGAGGGGTTGCAGTGTTTTGGTGTGCCTAAGGCCCAATGTTTCTGCCCCTGTTTAACAGGGGCATCTAATAACAATTTGTGATGCAATACTTTGCATGTGTCTCTTTTCTGCGCTCCAATTACAGTATCTGAGGGCTTGCAGTGTTTTGGTATGCCTAAGGCCCAATGTTTCTGCCCCTGTTTAACAGGGGCGTCCAATAACAATTTTTAATGCAATACTTTGCATGTGGCTCTTTTCTGCGCTCCAATTAAAGTATCTGAGGGGTTGCAGTGTTGTGGTGTGACTAAGGCCCAATGTTTCTGCCCCTGTTGAACAGGGGCGTCTAATAACAATTTTTAATGCAATACTTTGCATGTGGCTCTTTTCTGCGCTCCAATTAAAGTATCTGAGGGGTTGCAGTGTTGTGGTGTGACTAAGGCCCAATGTTTCTGCCCCTGTTGAACAGGGGCGTCTAATAACAATTTTTAATGCAATACTATGCATGTGTCTCTTTTCTGCGCTCCAATTACAGTATCTGAGGGGTTGCAGTGTTTTGGTGTGCCTAAGGCCCAATGTTTCTGCCCCTGTTTAACAGGGGCATCTAATAACAATTTGTGATGCAATACTTTGCATGTGTCTCTTTTCTGCGCTCCAATTACAGTATGAGGGGTTGCAGTGTTTTGGTGTGCCTAAGGCCCAATGTTTCTGCCCCTGTTTAACAGGGGTGTCTAATAACAATTTTTAATGCAATACTTTGCATGTGGCTCTTTTCGGCGCTCCAATTACAGTATCTGTGAGGGGTTGCAGTGTTGTGACACCGCCACCAGTGCCTAAGGCCCAAATTTTATGCCCCTGTTCCAGTAATTTTCTTGGTTTGATTCTTTTCTAATTTGAGTTCATTCTAGCTTTCTCCTACGTTATCATAGTGTCATGTTTATTTTCCTTTACCAAATACTCATCATTGTCAATGTAAACACCACAAATCTAGATTTGTTCTTTTAGACAGCATTGATATAATAAGAAGCCAGACATTGTTTAGTATCCAAAAATATTTATTGTATCACACTTAAAATGTGTCATTTTCTTTTTTTTATATATCTTAATATATATATATATATATTTATTTTTTATTCTACATCTATTTTTTTTGGATTTTTTTTTTTAAACCCTCCCCAGAACATCAATAATATTCTTGAGGCTTTGGTCCACCTTTCTATTGTTCCTTATGATCTTCTCCAGGGCGATGTTTGTGTCCTCTATTTGTGCCCTGCAGGACATTATCTCCCCAATTAGCACCTGGGCACTGTAAGTGTCTAAGGCCGGGTACACACGAGAGGATTTATCCGCGGATACGGTCCTCCGGACCGTTTCCGCGGATAAATCCTCTGAGGATTTTGATCCGATGGAGTGTACACACCATCGGATCGAAATCCGCGCCGAATTCCCATCGCGATGACGTGTCGCGCCTTCGCCGCGATGTTGACGCGGCGACGTGCGCGACGCTATCATATAAGGAATTCCACGCATGCGTCGAATCATTACGACGCATGCGAGGGATGGGTTCGGACGGATCGATCCGGTGAGTCTGTACAGACCAGCGGATTGATCCGCTGGAGCCGATTCCAGCGGATAGATTTCTTAGCATGCTAAGAAATTTTTGTCCGCTGGAAATCGGTTGGTCTGAAAAAAATCTGCGGAAAAATATCCGCTGGGTTGTACACACCAGCGGATCTATGCGCTGGAACTGATCCGCAGATAAATTCCAGCGGATAGATCCTCTCGTGTGTACGGGGCCTAAGCCACCACCAACAGCTCGTACACCTGAAATTTGTGAAAAAACATGTATTAAAATTATGCAGGCCTACATGTATTACCTGAAGCTGTGCGGTATGACACTGACCTGATGTGGTGGCATTTTGCACTTCCTGTACATCCGGCAAGGGTGGGGCTTGGCACTGTGTGGGGTTGGTCGGCTCCATTTCTGCAGCTTGATTGCGGCCTATGAGATTGTAAAAAAAGGGTTAGATGAATCAAAAAGATTAGAGGCCTGAAAGACTAATATCAATCATTCTTTTTAAAAAGTGTAGTACAATTGTCTGCTTTTACAATCCTTCTAAGCTTAACACTGGATTTTATCCATTACCGAAGCTGCTGCATTTCTCTATCTTTGGACAAGTTTCCTACATGGAAAAACAACAAGTATACACTGTATCACCTCTGTGTGACACGCTAACTAGGTTGTTCTTGTGACCAACACTCAGTACTGATCATGACCTCCCTGGGGCTCGAAGCAAAATGACATGGCACATTAAAAATGAGAAGCGGGGGGCGCCGACAACAGTGACATGTGGGGGGAGGGGGTGTTGTGCTGTCGGAAATGACATCTTACATTAAATTGAGAAGCAAGGGGTGCTGACTTCTTGCCTCTTCTCCCATGCAGTCAGCGAGTTGAGAAGCGGGGTGAGGGGGCGAAAATGACTCTAGTTATTTGGGGGGCCCTTCGCAGCTTTGCGGGGCCCTAAGCGGCTTGCATAGCGAGCCTATAGGGCGGATCGGCCATGCCAACCATTGTGCTACTGAGTCCATATGTGTAATCAACTTCTGCGCTGAGCATACTCTCCTTTTACTGTATAATGACTTAAGTCGGATTATTTAAATCTAGTTAATAACACATCTACATTCAATAAAAAATTGGTCTTACATAAAAAGATCTTAAATACAATGAACAACGCGATTGGCACTGCGCTGACAAGCCATTCACCTCTGCAGCTAGAGGTTCGGATCCCGGTCTCAGCTACATGTGAATTGAGTTTGGTGGTCTCAGCCCGGCTCCCGGTGGGTGTGCTATGCGAGGTAAGCTTGCGCTTAGTACGCCCACCCCCCTCCCGCAAAAACCACCACACTTACACGCACTCGAAATTGGGTTAACATGCACGCACTTTGACCACGCGGCCTCTAAAAAGAGAGGCGAAGGACTAACAGGGCTGGTTGAGCGGGCTAGATCCCCTAAAATAATTGACATATTGTTGCCACACAGCACGTGCACTTTGGGGGGGCCAAGCCTGTATGGACAGTCTCACGGGCCACCACCACTGGAACATCAGTGGCCTCATCAGGCACAAGTGTCATGTAGTTTGTTGAGGGTCTCTTTAGGAAATTGTGCAATATGCAGGAGCAAAGTATGACATGGTTCTGATTCTACTTAAGAAACCTACAGTCCATATCTTGTTTGCAATGCCTGTATACTGCTGTTCAAAGTATATAGGGCCAAAAGGTCTTGTCAGGGCCGATCCTCGCTATAGGCTCACTATGCAAGAAGCCACTTAGGGCCCCGCAAAGCTGCAAAGGGCCCCCCAAATTACTAGAGGCCCCGCCTGGTGATAAGTCATTTTCGCCCCCTCACCCCGCTTCTAAACTCGCTGGCTGAGTCATTTCCGACAGCAGAACACCCCCCCCCCCGCTTCTCAACTTTCTTTAATGTGACATGTCACTGTCGTCAGCGCCCCCCGATTCTCATTTTTAATGTGCCATGTCATTTTGCTTTGGGCCCCAGGGAGGTCAGGATCGGCACTGGGTCTTGTAATGACCTGGGGGGAATGGTGGCGGGGAAACTCATGCTATTTTTTTCAATGATTTTTATCCATATTGCAGGGACCAAACATTACATTAAAGCCGCAAGCATTATTAAATTACTTTTTTCTGAGAGTAATCTCATGTTGTGCAGGGACATTTCTAAACACATGCTACTACTATAGACACCCAGCAGGTACCATATTTAAAAGGATTTTTTTTTTCACTTTAAGCATCATTAAAATCGCTGCTCAAGAAAAAACTACAGGGGGTAATCCACAAAGATCCGGCGTAACGTAAATTTTCCCATTTAAGTTACACTGCCTTAAAATTTCTACCTAAGTGCCCGATCCACAAAGCACTTACCTAGAAATTTTTGGCTGTGTAACTTAAATTCCCCCAGCGCAAGGCGTTCCTCTTTTCATGGGGGCGATTCCCATTTAAATTAGGCCCCCCCCGCGCCGGCCAACTGCGCATGCTCGTGAAGTCATTTTCCCGACGTGCATAGCGCGAAATTACGTTACGCCGAGCTTTGTGGATCGCGACGGGTCAATAAAGTTGCGTCGGAAAAAAAAAAAGATACGGCTGGAAAAAAAAAATTCAAAACAAAAAAAAAATTGCGTCGCTGGACAGAAGGGTCTGCTTTTACATGGTGTAAACAGTTTACACTTTGTAAAAGCAGCCCTAATTTTGCGTTTGCAAACTAAAACTTACGGAGAAAAAACGAAGCTGAAAAGCTTCGTGGATCTCCGTAAGTGCTAATTTGCATACCCGAGGCGGCATTTCGACACGAAATGCCCCCAGTGGCGGATGCGGTACTGCATCCTAAGATCCTGCAGTGTAAGTCCCTTACACATGCCGGATCTTCTGCCTAACTATGGAAAACTGATTCTGTGGATCAGTTCCATAGTTAGAAACAGGGATACGACGGCGTAACAGCAGTTACGCCGGCGTATCCCTTTTGGGGATCTGGCCCACAGTTTTTAAAACTTTTTTTTCCATTGATACATGTTCCCTGGGGCAAGACCCGGGTTCTCAAAGACGTTTTTCATCAATAACTTGCATATTGGACTTTAAAATGAGCACTTTTGAATTCGAACGTTCGAGTCCCATAGACTTCAATGGGGTTCTAAATGTTTGTGCGAACGGACGGTGTGTTCGAACGTTTTGGTGTGAACCGAACCCGGGTATGTTCGGCTCATCCCTAGCTGTGATCAGTTCCCAGTCACAGTAGTAAAACGAATGGCGATTGGCTGCCGTGCAGCGCGCCAAAACATACCCGAACTCTGAACCCGGACTTTTTCCAATTATTCGGGATCGGGAGAAAAAAAAAACCAAAAGTCCGCACCGAACGCAAACTTTACAGTTCGGGTTCGCTCAACCCTAGTTATAACACATAGGCCCGGATTCACAAAGCACTTGCGCCGACGTATCTCAAGATACGCCGCATAAGTACAAATGTTTCTGTGCGCCGGACCCACAAACTAAGATAGCCTAAAAACAGGCTTCATCCCGCCGACGTAACTTGCCTACGCCGGCATAGCGTGGGCGCATATTTAGGCTGGATGCATGTGGCGCTCCCATTGATTCAAATATGCAAATGAGGGAAATACGGCCGCAGGCTACGTGATGTGCGCGTAAGTTGTATGTCCCGCGTAAAGTTAAGCCCCATAAAGGAAGTGTAACCCAGCAGCAGACATGCAAAGGTCTGCATCAGGGAACACAAGCCGGCGTATTTTACGGAGTTTACGTTGGACGTGTGTGTGGCTGGGCGGTGTAGGCAGTGATCCGGTGTATTTTAGGCAGTTGTTCCGACGTGGTTGTTAGCATGCGCAGAGGGATGCGTCCTCGTCTCAGGGCATGCGCAGTTGGTGATACGTATCTGTCTGGTGCTCGGCCCATCATTTGCATAGGGTCACGCCTCATTTGCATGGCTCACGCCCACTTCCACCTACGCCGACTTACGCCTTTGAAAACCCAGCACAGTTTTGGCAGCACTGGTTTTGTGAATTCCATGCTTGCCTCGCTGCGCTGCATCGGTGTAGCGTATATTATTTGCGCTACGGTGGCGTAATGCGCCGCCGTAGTAATGTGCCGCTCTGTGAATCTGGGCCATTGTATTTATTTCCTTTAAAGTAGGAATATCACATTCTAACAACAAACATCTATAGCCTAATAAACAATACTGGTGATAATAAAGAAAGATACTTAACACATTCTCACTGGCTGAGCTTAAAGGGTCACTAAAGGAAAAAATTGTATTAGCTATATACCTTCCTTTACATTAGTGCAGTGCTGTTTTCATTTCCTGCTTGTTCGTTTTTCCTCTGAAGTAGACTTATCTCTTGTCCTTTTCTCCCCACTTCCTGGTTGTGTATGTAAGAAAAAGTCAGCACAGCGAGGACTTCACAGTGTGGTCACTAACGTGCTTGCTCCCTCTAGTGTAGACTACAGGTATGCGTCAGAACGCTGGCTACGTCTAGCAGACTGGAAGGAGCTGTGATATCGTGGGTGTGTCTAACACCCCAGCACCTCCTCTCTTTCTAAAAGTTTCGTTTCAGGCAAGCTCTGCCTGGATCCCGTCCCCTTGCTAAGAGGAAAACTTTTCTAACGACACTGTGAGTTTCCAAGCAGCAGCAGCTGAAGGAAGAAAAACGTTTCAGAAAAGCAAAAAAAAAAAATGTAAAATCTTTCATTCTGTGTAATCATATACAATATATTTGCAATATAAAACTTATTATCAAATTTATGTCGCTGTTTTTTCTCTATGCAATAATGTATGTGCCTCCTAATCCCATACCATCACTCTCTCACCTCAATATGACCTAGATCCATCCATCCATTCATCAAATCCCTTTTGCACGTATCAGACTGTCCTATATCCATTCATCATATCCCTTTCGCACTTATGAGACTGTCCTATATCCATCCATCCATTCATCAAATCCCTTTCGCACGTATCAGACTGTCTTATATCCATCCGTCCATTCATCATATCCCTTTCGCACATATCAGACTGTCCTATATCCATCCATCCGTTCATCAAATCCCTTTTGCATGTATCAAACTGTCCTATATCCATCCATCCATTCATCAAATCCCTTTCGCACGTATCAAACTGTCCTATATCCATCCATCCATTCATCAAATCCATTTTGCTCTCATCAGTCTGACCTACATCCATCCATCAAATCCCTCTCTCACCTCAGTCTGACCTACATCCATCCATTCATCAAATCCCTTTCGCACGTATCAAACTGTCCTACATCCATCCATCCATTCATCAAATCCCTCTCTCACCTCAGTCTGACCTACATCCATCCATCCATTCATCCCTCTCTCACCTCAGTCTGTCCTTCTTTATCCCCTTCCTCCACTATCCCAGGGCTCCACTTTCCCCGTCCTTCACTATCCCAGTTTTCCACCATACCAGGCCTTCATTATCCCCTTCCTCCACTATCCCAGGGCTCCACTTTCCCCGTCCTTCACTATCCCAGTTTTCCACCATCCCAGGCCTCCATTATCCCCTTCCTCCACTATCCCAGGGCTCCACTTTCCCCATCCTTCACTATCCCAGTTTTCCACCATCCCAGGCCTCCATTATCCCCTTCCTCCACTATCCCAGGGCTCCACTTTCCCCGTCCTTCACTATCCCAGTTTTCCACCATCCCAGGCCTTCATTATCCCTTTCCTCCACTATCCCAATGCTCCACTTTCCCCGTCCTTCACTATCCCAGTTTTCACCATCCCAGGCCTCCATTATCCCCTTCCTCCACTATCCCAGGGCTCCACTTTCCCCGTCCTTCACTATCCCAGTTTTCCACCATCCCAGGCCTCCATTATCCACTTCCTCCACTATCCCAGGGCTCCACTTTCCCCGTCCTTCACTATCCCAGTTTTCCACCATCCCAGGCCTCCATTATCCCCTTCCTCCACTATCCGAGGGCTCCACTTTCCCCCGTCCTTCACTATCCCAGTTTTCCACCATCCCAGGCCTCCATTATCCCCTTCCTCCACTATCCCAGGGCTCCACTTTCCCCGTCCTTCACTATCCCAGTTTTCCACCATCCCAGGCCTCCATTATCCCCTTCTTCCACTATCCCAGGGCTCCACTTTCCCCATCCTTCACTATCCCAGTTTTCCACCATCCCAGGCCTCCATTATCCCCTTCCTCCACTATCCCAGGCCTCCGTTATCTCTGTCCTCCACTATTCCTGTCACACTGCCCCCCCCCCCCACCACACCCTGGGAACCTTGGACCGACCCCTAAAATAAAATAAAAATTAATGAAAATAAATAGAAAGAAAAAAGGGGGTCTTGTCATCTGTTACAGGTGGACTGCCTGTACCCACATGATGGCGGCCCTGAGGCGGACACTGTGGGTGTGTGGAAGACAAACGGGGACACTGTCAGTGGAGGACACAAGGCGACACACATGTAGATGGGTTGAAGACACAGGGGTAAACACATGTGGGTGGGTGGAAGGCACAGGGGGACAGTGATGGTGGGTTGATGCCTCTGGGGGACACTGTGCCCCTAGTATACCTCTGCATCCTTCAATATCTCTTTGCTACTACTGTGTACCCCCTCTCCACAACTGCACCTCTGTACACCTTTACATTACACAGATGTCATGGGGCACTATTTCTCCTACTAACACAAATGATGGGACACTATTTCTCCCACTGATACCAATGATGGGCCACTATTTCTCCCACTGATACCAAATGATGGGACACTATTCCTCCCACTGACACCAATGATGGGACACTATTCCTCCCACTGACACCAATGATGGGAGACTATTCCTCCCACTGACACCAATGATGGGGCACTATTCCTCCCACTGACACCAATGATGGGAGACTATTCCTCCCACTGATACCAATGATGGGAGACTATTCCTCCCAATGATACCAATGATGGGGCACTGTGAAGCATATGCTTCAGTGTAATCCTCCCTGCTTGTTTAAGGCTGTTAATGGTATTTACCCTTCTGCAGCCAGTCCTGTTTCAAATGTTAATTGCTCTAGTGTGTTGTGTGGAAAAGCCCTGTGTTTACTGGTTACTGTGATTAGATAAGTGGCTCATGTTAATTATGCTGATTGCTTCATTGTGGTAATTATCTCTCTATATGAGGGGTCGAGCTGTCTAGTTAATGTATTCAGTACAACTAGTAATTAGCGTCACTGATCTCATTGTCTAAAGAAATGTGTCTGATCAGGTTAAACATAGCGGAGCCGAACCGGCTAGATACTGATTAGTTCAAAGAAATATCCTTATTTCAAAGGATCTGTATTGAACACCCCCCACTGTGTGAGGGGGGGGGGCGGAGATTGTCATTGTAACAGTTGTAACCACATATAAGCTCTGTGTTATACCATTAAAAGTTTGTGTTGTTCCAGCAGTAAGCTTGTCTCATGTGTGGCTATTTGGGGCGATTCCATGGACTCCTACTTGTGGAGTATTGGGTGATTTTCGTTATGGGAAGAAGGGACTGTTTGACGGGGATATCATACCAATACCGTCACAATTGGTTGGCAGCAGAGGGATTTTCCCTTCTACTCTCCCTTACACCCGGATTCCAAGCAGACACTGGGAACAGTGAATGGAAGGCTGCTACACCCTGCTTAAAAGAAATACACTGAAAGAACTACTGGAAGTTCGTGGAAGGATTGCTAGCAACAAAACCAAGCGGGTCATCATAGCAGAATTAATGGAGATGGACCAGGAGAACGTGATTGCAGCAACGCCAGCAGTACAAGAGATGGAGACACCAGTGATTCAGGAAGAGGAATCACCAGCCAACAAGCTAATGAGAGAGAAGCTAGCATGGTTCGGCCCGAACCCAACGGCAGATGTGGTGCTGAAAGTGATGGACCTATTAGCAAATGCAGAACTACAGAAGGATAAACAAATAAGAGACGCAGAGCTACAGGAGGCTAAACAAATAAGAGACGCAGAACTACAGAAGGATAAACAAATAAGAGACGCAGAGCTACAGTTAAAACTGGCAGCAGTCCAACAAGCAGCCGCACATTCTCCAAACAGTGAGTACAGCACAGCAGACGCAAGGAAGATTCCGTTTAGCGCTTTTAAAGCTTTTGATGAAAAGGACTGTGAAATTGATAACTACCTGGCAGATTTTGAGAGACAATGTAACCTGCACCGAATAGCTAGAGGAGAGTGGGTTGCAATATTGTCAGGCAAACTGTCAGGCAAAGCTTCTGATGCTTTCCGGACCGCGCCAGATCAGGATATCCATAGCTACGCCAGTGTTAAAGAAGCGCTCCTAGCTCGTTATGCAGTAACCCCAGAGTCCCACCGACAGAAGTTCAGGGACTCACGCAAAAACCACGGAAGACTCTTACGCGGAATGGGCATGCCAGTTGTCCCTGTCGGCCTCTAACTGGGTTAACAGCAGCCAGGCCACCACCGCAGTGGACATTTTGCAACTAATGCTTCTGGAGCAATTTTACAATCACATCCAGACGGATGTCAAAGATTGGGTGAGAGATCGCAGGCCCATGACTCTACCAGAGGCAGCGAAGTTGGCGGATGAATATGCGGATACTCGCAAGACAAACCAGGTCACACCACGGGTACAACCTCCACGACCAACGGCGCCCTCACACCCACCAGCCGCTAGATACCAACCTCCTAACAGACCGATGACATCTAGCCCTCGCTATCCACGCCAGAAGGACAACGATCAACGCTGCTTCCGGTGCAAACAGCTGGGTCACTTCAAGCAGAATTGCCCCCTGAATGACAACACCAGGTCAAATTGGTCTCAACCTGGGTACCGCCCACCAGCAGCAGCCCATTGTGTAGACTCGGCTTGGGATCCCCAGGAGCTGGGTCCGGAAGAACCATTGGACACCCTTTACGAAGTCCTCACGGTACAATCTGTTATTACGGACAACAGGGAACACCATTGTCAGCTGGTCATGGGCGACAGCCATGAGCCGGAGGGGCCCTGGAGGGAGCTGGGCAGAAAGAGGCACCGCCGGCTACCCCCCAAGAAGAAGAGGTCCTGGAAGCCGTATAACAAGCTGACCTGGGAGGAGAAGAAGCGACTGGAGGAGAGGGAGTCGCAGCGGGCGTCCCAGATGCGGGCCGAGATGTTCGCCAAGGGCCCACCGGTGGCCCCTTACACCACCACCCAGTTCCTGATGATGAAGGACCACGTGGGGAGCCTGCAGGACATGAGCAAGCAGGAGCTGATCCGTGAGTACATAGAGCTGGAGGAGTGCATAAGCCGCATGGAGAAGGAGAACAACCACCTGAGGTCACAGCAGGCTGACCCCCCCAGGCTCCATGAACTGGAGATGGAGCTGGAGAAGCTCAAAGAGGAGAACCGGCGGCTGCAGAGGGAGCAGAGGGTGGCTGACCCTATGGGGTACTGATTCCCCCCCCCTCCGGACTCTGAGCACCAGTGCTACAGCATTTCAACAAATATAACTTTTTCTTTTTTTTTATGAATCTCCTGTGATTGTCACTTCAGAGCCATAACCTGCCCCCTCCCATAGCGGGACACCTAGATGGCGGCGCACAGACCCATTCGCCGTCTTCACACTGACTTCTGGTGACTCTGCAGATTGCACCAAGACTTGGGGACTGAACGGCGTGTGATCTGACTACCCGGTGGCATACCTGAGTCTGAAACAGTTGCCAAGGGAGGTCAGTTACGCCAAACGGAGTTAACCTCGGACTAAAAGCTCTGAACCCGTCAAACCTACTGGACCAGGGAAGGTCCAACCGGGTTTGCCGGAGCAGGGAGAAAAAGGGGGGCCATTGTGAAGCATATGCTTCAGTGTAATCCTCCCTGCTTGTTTAAGGCTGTTAATGGTATTTACCCTTCTGCAGCCAGTCCTGTTTCAAATGTTAATTGCTCTAGTGTGTTGTGTGGAAAAGCCCTGTGTTTACTGGTTACTGTGATTAGATAAGTGGCTCATGTTAATTATGCTGATTGCTTCATTGTGGTAATTATCTCTCTATATGCGGGGTCGAGCTGTCTAGTTAATGTATTCAGTACAACTAGTAATTAGCGTCACTGATCTCATTGTCTAAAGAAATGTGTCTGATCAGGTTAAACATAGCGGAGCCGAACCGGCTAGATACTGATTAGTTCAAAGAAATATCCTTATTTCAAAGGATCTGTATTGAACACCCCCCACTGTGTGAGGGGGGGCGGAGATTGTCATTGTAACAGTTGTAACCACATATAAGCTCTGTGTTATATCATTAAAAGTCTGTGTTGTTCCAGCAGTAAGCTTGTCTCATGTGTGGCTATTTGGGGCGATTCCATGGACTCCTACTTGTGGAGTATTGGGTGATTTTCGTTATGGGAAGAAGGGACTGTTTGACGGGGATATCATACCAATACCGTCACAGGCACTATTCCTCCCACTGACACCAATGATGGGAGACTATTCCTCCCAATGATACCAATGATGGGAGACTATTCCTCCCAATGATACCAATGATGGGGCACTATTTATCCTAATGACACCAATGATGGGACACTATTCCTCCCAATGATACCAATGATGGGGCACTATTTATCCTAATGACACAAATGATGGGACAGGAAAGAGAGAGAGAGAGAAAGAAAACAAAAATAACACAACAAGCCTGGAAAACAAGAGCTGATCCTTCTGCGAATCCACCTGTATTCATCATAATATGCAATGGCAGACTGCGTTCCTTTGAGGAAACTCTGCAAGAAGACCCCGAAAAGATGCACAGAAGGGGTTCCCAGACTTATTAGCGCTGTGCGTGGCCTAAGAACAGGGACTTCGTATGGGAAAGCCTAAACCCGGCGGAAGCTGCAGAGACAGAGGTATGGACATACTGCTACTCTTCACCAGCACAAGAGGTATGAGGGGAAAAAAGGAGAATTTGGGGGAGGGACTATGTCTTTAATTGATGTTATTCACTAGTCCTGAAGCAGGAGTAGAGGCAGAGCTCTATCATCTGTATGCTGCCATGGAGGCACCAGGAAAGCACTTTGCCTTACCTTCCACTAAGCCTGCAAGATCTCTCAGTTTCATTCCCCATCCTGTGTCTGCTGGCCCCTCCCCCTGGTCTCACTTGGCTCTTCCCCCTCCTCTCACAAGCTTCCGGCTCAGCAGCGATTGTCTCCCTGCTGGACTGGAGGTGCTTCTGCTCACACTAAGGTTGGAGGAAATTGATCTTCATAGCGGGGGCTGGGAGAGCAGGTGTAGAAGTTTACAGCATAAAGCAGAGGAAGCAACGATAGGTAGGGAGACCGCCGCTCCAGGTGAGCACAGGCAGGTAATCAATGTCCACTCAGGAATCACACAGGTGCAAAAAGCAGAGGAAGCAGTTGATGTTCACTGCATTCACAGAGCCCAGGACTGTGCTGGCAGTCGCCGTGTGAAATGCCTAACCTGTTCTCAGCTAGGCAGAAGTCCGTGTGAGAAAGGCTGATGCCAGCATAGGCGCATCTTGAAGGGCCCCTGGTTTTAGTGCCCCTACATTCTGGCGCCCTCAGGCAGCCGCCTAACCTTCTTTATGCTTGCACTGGCCCTGAGGGTGGGAATTATATTTTAGAAGCCTTCCTTAAATTCAATTCCTCCCTCCATGCTGTCAAACAAGCCTACTTTGCCTACTCCACCTGGATTTATATAGGGTGAATGCCACAATCACTCCAGTGCACAGCTATGTCTCTTAAGATTTCTGGTGTTGTCAGTCTGCAAAGGTTGTAATGATCGGGGCCTGATGCTTTGTGTAGTGAGAGAAGCAAGAGAGTCCAATGTGGATGAAAGTTGTAGACAGAAGTGGCCAGGTAAGGGCAAGACAGGGGTGTGATTTTGTCATAAAGACGGTCAGTTGCAGAGTAGAAAAGAGAAGGATTAAAGTGGCAACTATTTCTGCAGGTAATTGTTTGCTGCTTTGAGGGACAGGTGGTTGGAGACGAGGACATTGTGAAAGTGATGAGGTTGTGTTCAGGAAGAGGAAAGGGCGTGGTGGTAAGGGTGTAGGGGGTGTCCATTGTGTTAGGGTAATCGTTTGATCTGGGTGGTAGGGATACAGTGACAGTGTGTTAAATCATTTACTACAATATAGAAAGGGGCATTTACCTTGGTTAGTATTTTTCAGGGGGTGGCGCTATAGCCAAATGACAGCTACAGCACTGTCGTCCAGTTCTGGGAGGGGGCATCTATTGACATCCCCCCCCCGCGTGCACGATGATCACAGACGGGGTAAAGAGCCAATCACAGCAGCTCTTTATCACGTGATCAGCTGTGTCCAATCACAGCTCATCACGATGTAAACACACTTTCCGATTATCGGCGTTCCTTTCCACACTACGTGAGGAGAGAGCCAGTAACCAGCCAGTGTGAAAGGAATTGTCTACACTGATGATCAGGGCACTAATCCTGATTATCTTATGGATTGAGAGCGATGGAATGTGGATTAAAATACCTGGAGACAGCAGAGCGAAATACCAGTCGTGGCTATGCTGACCCAAGTTTAAAGGGAAGGGTGCAATAGACCCAATGTTTCTTAGGTAATGCAAAGAAGTTGAGGGCATTTGAATGTTGGTGTTGGGATCTGCACATAAATGGTAAAATTGGTGAACGATATCTATTGGAAGTAATTGCAGCTTGGGAGCATATTTTCCAGTATTGAAGATTGTGAGCAATACAATACAATGAAATAAGGACACATTTATGGTGGACTGCTTTATATTTATTGGAGAACTCACATTGTGAATATTAATAAAAAAATATATAAATGTTATTGATTATTTATTTGAGAACTCACATTGTGAATATTGATTTATTTTTTTAATAAATGTTATTGATCATTTATTGGAGGACTCACGTTATAAATATTGATTTAATATTTTGTATATATACTATTGATTAATTGTTAACATGTATATCACGTTATTTACAGCAGGGTGGGTATTCCGTTGCACTGTTTTTCTGAATCTGACATTAATGCCCTGTACACACGTTCAGATTTTCCCTCAGAAAAACCTTCAATGGTTTTTACGACGGAATTCAGATCAAGCTTGGCTTGCATACACACAGTCACACAAAAGTTCTCTGAACTTTTGACCGTCAAGAACGCAGTGACGTACAACACTACTATGAGCTGAGAAAATTAAGTTCAATGCTTCCGAGCATGCGTCAAATTGTTTCCGAACATGCGTCGGAATTTTGCGCGTCGGAATTGATACAGACGATCGCATTTTCCGATAGGAATTTTTTCCGTCTGAAAATTTGAGAACCAGCTCTCAATCTTTTGCTGGTGTAAATTCAGACAGCAAAAGTCTGAAGGAGCACACACACGGTCGGAATTTCCGTTCAAAAGCTCACATCAGACTTTTGCTGTCGGAAATTCTGATCGTGTGTACGGGGCATTAGTTTTAAATCATTTGCATTGAATTTTTTTAAAGGGATGGCGGGGATATCATACCAATACCGTCACAATTGGTTGGCAGCAGAGGGATTTTCCCTTCTACTCTCCCTTACACCCGGATTCCAAGCAGACACTGGGAACAGTGAATGGAAGGCTGCTACACCCTGCTTAAAAGAAATACACTGAAAGAACTACTGGAAGTTCGTGGAAGGATTGCTAGCAACAAAACCAAGCGGGTCATCATAGCAGAATTAATGGAGATGGACCAGGAGAACGTGATTGCAGCAACGCCAGCAGTACAAGAGATGGAGACACCAGTGATTCAGGAAGAGGAATCACCAGCCAACAAGCTAATGAGAGAGAAGCTAGCATGGTTCGGCCCGAACCCAACGGCAGATGTGGTGCTGAAAGTGATGGACCTATTAGCAAATGCAGAACTACAGAAGGATAAACAAATAAGAGACGCAGAGCTACAGGAGGCTAAACAAATAAGAGACGCAGAACTACAGAAGGATAAACAAATAAGAGACGCAGAGCTACAGTTAAAACTGGCAGCAGTCCAACAAGCAGCCGCACATTCTCCAAACAGTGAGTACAGCACAGCAGACGCAAGGAAGATTCCGTTTAGCGCTTTTAAAGCTTTTGATGAAAAGGACTGTGAAATTGATAACTACCTGGCAGATTTTGAGAGACAATGTAACCTGCACCGAATAGCTAGAGGAGAGTGGGTTGCAATATTGTCAGGCAAACTGTCAGGCAAAGCTTCTGATGCTTTCCGGACCGTGCCAGATCAGGATATCCATAGCTACGCCAGGGTTAAAGAAGCGCTCCTAGCTCGTTATGCAGTAACCCCAGAGTCCCACCGACAGAAGTTCAGGGACTCACGCAAAAACCACGGAAGACTCTTACGCGGAATGGGCATGCCAGTTGTCCCTGTCGGCCTCTAACTGGGTTAACAGCAGCCAGGCCACCACCGCAGAGGACATTTTGCAACTAATGCTCCTGGAGCAATTTTACAATCACATCCAGACGGATGTCAAAGATTGGGTGAGAGATCGCAGGCCCATGACTCTACCAGAGGCAGCGAAGTTGGCGGATGAATATGCGGATACTCGCAAGACAAACCAGGTCACACCACGGGTACAACCTCCACGACCAACGGCGCCCTCACACCCACCAGCCGCTAGATACCAACCTCCTAACAGACCGATGACATCTAGCCCTCGCTATCCACGCCAGAAGGACAACGATCAACGCTGCTTCCGGTGCAAACAGCTGGGTCACTTCAAGCAGAATTGCCCCCTGAATGACAACACCAGGTCAAATTGGTCTCAACCTGGGTACCGCCCACCAGCAGCAGCCCATTGTGTAGACTCGGCTTGGGATCCCCAGGAGCTGGGTCCGGAAGAACCATTGGACACCCTTTACGAAGTCCTCACGGTACAATCTGTTATTACGGACAACAGGGAACACCATTGTCAGCTGGTCATGGGCGACAGCCATGAGCCGGAGGGGCCCTGGAGGGAGCTGGGCAGAAAGAGGCACCGCCGGCTACCCCCCAAGAAGAAGAGGTCCTGGAAGCCGTATAACAAGCTGACCTGGGAGGAGAAGAAGCGACTGGAGGAGAGGGAGTCGCAGCGGGCGTCCCAGATGCGGGCCGAGATGTTCGCCAAGGGCCCACCGGTGGCCCCTTACACCACCACCCAGTTCCTGATGATGAAGGACCACGTGGGGAGCCTGCAGGACATGAGCAAGCAGGAGCTGATCCGTGAGTACATAGAGCTGGAGGAGTGCATAAGCCGCATGGAGAAGGAGAACAACCACCTGAGGTCACAGCAGGCTGACCCCCCCAGGCTCCATGAACTGGAGATGGAGCTGGAGAAGCTCAAAGAGGAGAACCGGCGGCTGCAGAGGGAGCAGAGGGTGGCTGACCCTATGGGGTACTGATTCCCCCCCCCCTCCGGACTCTGAGCACCAGTGCTACAGCATTTCAACAAATATAACTTTTTCTTTTTTTTTATGAATCTCCTGTGATTGTCACTTCAGAGTCATAACCTGCCCCCTCCCATAGCGGGACACCTAGACGGCGGCGCACAGACCCATTCGCCGTCTTCACACTGACTTCTGGTGACTCTGCAGATTGCACCAAGACTTGGGGACTGAACGGCGTGTGATCTGACTACCCGGTGGCATACCTGAGTCTGAAACAGTTGCCAAGGGAGGTCAGTTACGCCAAACGGAGTTAACCTCGGACTAAAAGCTCTGAACCCGTCAAACCTACTGGACCAGGGAAGGTCCAACCGGGTTTGCCGGAGCAGGGAGAAAAAGGGGGGCCATTGTGAAGCATATGCTTCAGTGTAATCCTCCCTGCTTGTTTAAGGCTGTTAATGGTATTTACCCTTCTGCAGCCAGTCCTGTTTCAAATGTTAATTGCTCTAGTGTGTTGTGTGGAAAAGCCCTGTGTTTACTGGTTACTGTGATTAGATAAGTGGCTCATGTTAATTATGCTGATTGCTTCATTGTGGTAATTATCTCTCTATATGCGGGGTTGAGCTGTCTAGTTAATGTATTCAGTACAACTAGTAATTAGCGTCACTGATCTCATTGTCTAAAGAAATGTGTCTGATCAGGTTAAACATAGCGGAGCCGAACCGGCTAGATACTGATTAGTTCAAAGAAATATCCTTATTTCAAAGGATCTGTATTGAACACCCCCCACTGTGTGAGGGGGGGCGGAGATTGTCATTGTAACAGTTGTAACCACATATAAGCTCTGTGTTATATCATTAAAAGTCTGTGTTGTTCCAGCAGTAAGCTTGTCTCATGTGTGGCTATTTGGGGCGATTCCATGGACTCCTACTTGTGGAGTATTGGGTGATTTTCGTTATGGGAAGAAGGGACTGTTTGACGGGGATATCATACCAATACCGTCACAGGCACTATTCCTCCCACTGACACCAATGATGGGAGACTATTCCTCCCAATGATACCAATGATGGGAGACTATTCCTCCCAATGATACCAATGATGGGGCACTATTTATCCTAATGACACCAATGATGGGACACTATTCCTCCCAATGATACCAATGATGGGGCACTATTTATCCTAATGACACAAATGATGGGACAGGAAAGAGAGAGAGAGAGAAAGAAAACAAAAATAACACAACAAGCCTGGAAAACAAGAGCTGATCCTTCTGCGAATCCACCTGTATTCATCATAATATGCAATGGCAGACTGCGTTCCTTTGAGGAAACTCTGCAAGAAGACCCCGAAAAGATGCACAGAAGGGGTTCCCAGACTTATTAGCGCTGTGCGTGGCCTAAGAACAGGGACTTCGTATGGGAAAGCCTAAACCCGGCGGAAGCTGCAGAGACAGAGGTATGGACATACTGCTACTCTTCACCAGCACAAGAGGTATGAGGGGAAAAAAGGAGAATTTGGGGGAGGGACTATGTCTTTAATTGATGTTATTCACTAGTCCTGAAGCAGGAGTAGAGGCAGAGCTCTATCATCTGTATGCTGCCATGGAGGCACCAGGAAAGCACTTTGCCTTACCTTCCACTAAGCCTGCAAGATCTCTCAGTTTCATTCCCCATCCTGTGTCTGCTGGCCCCTCCCCCTGGTCTCACTTGGCTCTTCCCCCTCCTCTCACAAGCTTCCGGCTCAGCAGCGATTGTCTCCCTGCTGGACTGGAGGTGCTTCTGCTCACACTAAGGTTGGAGGAAATTGATCTTCATAGCGGGGGCTGGGAGAGCAGGTGTAGAAGTTTACAGCATAAAGCAGAGGAAGCAACGATAGGTAGGGAGACCGCCGCTCCAGGTGAGCACAGGCAGGTAATCAATGTCCACTCAGGAATCACACGGGTGCAAAAAGCAGAGGAAGCAGTTGATGTTCACTGCATTCACAGAGCCCAGGACTGTGCTGGCAGTCGCCGTGTGAAATGCCTAACCTGTTCTCAGCTAGGCAGAAGTCCGTGTGAGAAAGGCTGATGCCAGCATAGGCGCATCTTGAAGGGCCCCTGGTTTTAGTGCCCCTACATTCTGGCGCCCTCAGGCAGCCGCCTAACCTTCTTTATGCTTGCACTGGCCCTGAGGGTGGGAATTATATTTTAGAAGCCTTCCTTAAATTCAATTCCTCCCTCCATGCTGTCAAACAAGCCTACTTTGCCTACTCCACCTGGATTTATATAGGGTGAATGCCACAATCACTCCAGTGCACAGCTATGTCTCTTAAGATTTCTGGTGTTGTCAGTCTGCAAAGGTTGTAATGATCGGGGCCTGATGCTTTGTGTAGTGAGAGAAGCAAGAGAGTCCAATGTGGATGAAAGTTGTAGACAGAAGTGGCCAGGTAAGGGCAAGACAGGGGTGTGATTTTGTCATAAAGACGGTCAGTTGCAGAGTAGAAAAGAGAAGGATTAAAGTGGCAACTATTTCTGCAGGTAATTGTTTGCTGCTTTGAGGGACAGGTGGTTGGAGACGAGGACATTGTGAAAGTGATGAGGTTGTGTTCAGGAAGAGGAAAGGGCGTGGTGGTAAGGGTGTAGGGGGTGTCCATTGTGTTAGGGTAATCGTTTGATCTGGGTGGTAGGGATACAGTGACAGTGTGTTAAATCATTTACTACAATATAGAAAGGGGCATTTACCTTGGTTAGTATTTTTCAGGGGGTGGCGCTATAGCCAAATGACAGCTACAGCACTGTCGTCCAGTTCTGGGAGGGGGCATCTATTGACATCCCCCCCCCGCGTGCACGATGATCACAGACGGGGTAAAGAGCCAATCACAGCAGCTCTTTATCACGTGATCAGCTGTGTCCAATCACAGCTCATCACGATGTAAACACACTTTCCGATTATCGGCGTTCCTTTCCACACTACGTGAGGAGAGAGCCAGTAACCAGCCAGTGTGAAAGGAATTGTCTACACTGATGATCAGGGCACTAATCCTGATTATCTTATGGATTGAGAGCGATGGAATGTGGATTAAAATACCTGGAGACAGCAGAGCGAAATACCAGTCGTGGCTATGCTGACCCAAGTTTAAAGGGAAAGGTGCAATAGACCCAATGTTTCTTAGGTAATGCAAAGAAGTTGAGGGCATTTGAATGTTGGTGTTGGGATCTGCACATAAATGGTAAAATTGGTGAACGATATCTATTGGAAGTAATTGCAGCTTGGGAGCATATTTTCCAGTATTGAAGATTGTGAGCAATACAATACAATGAAATAAGGACACATTTATGGTGGACTGCTTTATATTTATTGGAGAACTCACATTGTGAATATTAATAAAAAAATATATAAATGTTATTGATTATTTATTTGAGAACTCACATTGTGAATATTGATTTATTTTTTTAATAAATGTTATTGATCATTTATTGGAGGACTCACGTTATAAATATTGATTTAATATTTTGTATATATACTATTGATTAATTGTTAACATGTATATCACGTTATTTACAGCAGGGTGGGTATTCCGTTGCACTGTTTTTCTGAATCTGACATTAATGCCCTGTACACACGTTCAGATTTTCCCTCAGAAAAACCTTCAATGGTTTTTACGACGGAATTCAGATCAAGCTTGGCTTGCATACACACAGTCACACAAAAGTTCTCTGAACTTTTGACCGTCAAGAACGCAGTGACGTACAACACTACTATGAGCTGAGAAAATTAAGTTCAATGCTTCCGAGCATGCGTCAAATTGTTTCCGAACATGCGTCGGAATTTTGCGCGTCGGAATTGATACAGACGATCGCATTTTCCGATAGGAATTTTTTCCGTCTGAAAATTTGAGAACCAGCTCTCAATCTTTTGCTGGTGTAAATTCAGACAGCAAAAGTCTGAAGGAGCACACACACGGTCGGAATTTCCGTTCAAAAGCTCACATCAGACTTTTGCTGTCGGAAATTCTGATCGTGTGTACGGGGCATTAGTTTTAAATCATTTGCATTGAATTTTTTTAAAGGGATGAGAGAGTTCAATTTTAGAAAGGTCTGTAACCTGTCACTATATTGGTAATATTTTACCGCTTTATATGAAAAATCTGATTTTGTTGAGTTTTGTTCCACAGGGTTTTCATTATGTCAGGGTTCTCTTATTTACCCCATACTTGTTACTCATTTAATGTGTAGTTATATTTTTAACCTGGAATATTATCACTTTTTTTTTCACAGGAGATTGAACCTTCCAGGGAGTTTGCTATACCTCGCCCTCAACCGTGTACAAATGCATATATGCAATACCGAACACATGACTTAATCACTGGAACCAATGTACAGTAAAAACCAAAACCAAAAGGAAGATATTGGTAACCTCCAGGAATTCTAATGCCGCGTACACACCATCACTTTCTGCGATAGAAAAAAACGTCATTTTCAAAAACGTCAATTTAATTGACCGTGTGTGGGCAAAAACGTCGTTTTATGTCTTCTAAAAAACGACAGAAAAAAATTGAAGCATGCTTCAATTTTATGTGTCGTTTTTCAAAAGTGCACTTTTTACTTCACAGAAATTGACCGTGTGTAGCAAAAAACGTCGTTTTCTAAGACGTTTTTTCATCCACGCATGCCCAGAAGCTAGCTTCAATGGTAAAACGTGGTGGAACGTAACCTGACTTTGCAAGATCATTGTGAGAAAACGATGGTGTGTATGCAACTTCGTCTTTGAAAATTGAAGTTTCAAAAACGTCATTTTTTACTTCACAGAAAGTGTCGTTTTTTTTCATCACATAAAGTGATGGTGTGTACGCGGCATAAATGATCAACAAAATGACATCAAATAATGTCAGTTACATTAATATTGAAACTTATTGAATAAAGAGTTCTAATTATTAAAGTGGTTGTGGACCTGTACATATACCCAGTGAAGTGACTAGCCTCAGATGATACGGAGAGATGTAACAGCAGCCTGCATAAGTTGTACCTGTTTACAACAATCTTTCTCTTTCAGCCATTCAAAGTCCAGAATTTACACAGGATCTTTCAGCTCTGGAAAGCAGGGTCGGGGAGCTGGAATTATATCAGTGAGGAGAGCTCTGAGAGCTGATTGGAGGGAAGGGAACTGTAACGGCTACCCACTGGGAGTGAGAGGGTATCAGCCGTTGGAGAGGTCCTTTTCCCTAGCAAGTTGCGATATGCAGCTTGCATAGAAGTACAGCCGGTATATCCCCATCCACGAGATCCAGAGAGTGAGAGAGTCCCCCTTCAAGAACGAGACGAGGCTGCGTGTTGAAGGGTCAAGTAGACTGATTTTAATGGTACATTTCACCTCGCTTATATGTGGTTACACGGTTACAGGAACAATGACACTCTCCGCCCCCCCCCCCTCCTCACACAGGGGGGGCTTCAATACACATACTTTGAAATAATGACATTCCCTTGAGCCACTCAGTCTCTAGACATTTTGGCTCCAATCTTACATTTAACATGACTTGATCAGACAATAGAATTAAATTAACCTTTAAACAATTATACACTCACACATAATCCCCTCAGCATACACCTGACCGGAGGCTGTTAACTACACAAAGGAGAGTCCATTAGCTATGCAAAGGGAATATTAGCATTCAGCAGTGGAAGAGTCCCTTCTATAATTAACCCTTTGAGCTCAGAATACAATGTGGTAAATCCAATTGTAACAAGTCATGCAGTTCTTTGTAGTCCTCACTGCATGATGGTTATCGATGTCCAGGCAGCATGCATAGTTCCATTACAGGAACAAACCCCCTCCCACAGCACACAGGAACATAGGCAAGGCTGTCATTTACAGACTATGCCCTCCCTTGTCACCATTTTTCTTTTGGTGTCAGGAAAACTTGTCAGGAGTGGCTCATGCTGATAGCAGACGAACAAAGTAGTAGACAGAAATGACACTTGGTGCTCTGGATTGACACAAGCACACAATATAGAGTGATATGCTTTCTTCATATCTCATGTCTGAGGTTTACAACCATATTAATTCTAATCCTAAAATACAGTAATCCACAACAAACAATCAGAACCCATATATCATTGGCCTATCAGTGTAATTTAATTAGTTACTGAACATAAAACGAGTACATAAGGAGGTGTCCGCCCTCCCTCAAAAAAATAAATAAAGTCAGCAACTACACATACTGTAGCTCAGTGGTTCTTAACCTTGGTGGAGGTACTGAACCCCACCAGTTTCATATGCGCATTCACCGAACCCTTCTTAATTGGAAAAATAAAATATGATTTTTTCAAATTCAAAACATAGGTATATATTTAGGCAGGGCCGTTTGAAGGAATTAGGGGGCCCCAAGCAAAATGGACATGGAGGCCCCCCCCCCGCACGCAAAGCGCAGAACTACTAGTGCCCCAGAATAGCATGAAATATAAATATGGTGTAGATCAACCAATGAGGTTTATTTATAAAAAATATCTTACAAATCACTGTAAGATATAGCCAATAAAAGTGATCACAAAATGGTAAAATATGAATAAAACTAATGTGGGAAGCATAAAGATGCCAGCATCTTGCTTTTATTCATATTTTACCATTTTGTGATCCACCCGGCTGTGCCAGTGTGCCAGTGAGGTCTCTTATTTCTATTCACAGTTACTGAGAGACTCTTACTATCACCATATAGCATCACTTGTTACAACTTTTGTTTGTGTTATCATGCACTTGTGCTTATATATATGTCACATTCATTTATTATGAGTTGGTGATCCATTATCACTGTGGTCATTCTCACATTCTTTTTACTCCCCCCCCCATTTTTTTCCATTCTCACCTCCCCTTTTTACCTGTAGGCTGTAGCGTGGCCGAGCTCCTCTTCCTCCTGTCAGTCAGGTGTCCTGCCGTATTTTTGGAGACTCAGTGCTGCGCATGGGGGGTCCTTATCCACCGGGCGGAACTTATTTGGCAGAACACCGGCCGGGTCCCGTGCAGTACAGGAGATTCAGTTTCCTGTTCCCAGCCGGACTGAAAGGAAGTGAGCACTCAGTGTGCACTTCCTGTCAGTCCGGCCGGGAACAGGACACTGAATCTCCTGTACCGTGCGGTACTCGGCCGGACTGACAGGAGGAAAGAAGAGGAGCTCGGCCACGCTACAGCCTGGGAAGGGGAAGTTGGGGGCCCCAGGCCAGCTCGGGGCCCCAAGCAATTGTTTGCTTTGCCTGTCCTGTAGCGACGGACCTGTATTTAGGTATATATTTATACATAGGTGCACAAAACAGTGGCTGCATTTGATGGGCACAGTGGCTGCGTGTGATGGGCACAGTGGCTGCGTGTGATGATCTGGCATTTTATATCAATAAAGTGCTGGTCACCTCACCTCAGTCAGCCTCCTCCCCTCCCCCCCAATCCAGCCATTTAATTATGTGCTCTTGCCCATCAAACGCAGCCACTGTTTTGTGCACCTATGTACTTACTTTTAAACAAGTTCAGTAGTCTTTTTTAGCACACTGTCTGCTAGGTTCAAATTCCACTAGTCAGGCAGGCTCCTCGAGACTAGTCCTTGCCTCTCTAGCTCGTCACAGGCAGCGCCGACACACAGCTCTCTGCACAGCGCTCCGAGTCCCCCCATTCTGGCCGTGAGTGGCGTGATGTCACGCCGCTGGAAGGGACCAAGAGACTCCTTCATAGCCCCCTATGAAGGAGTCTCTTGGTCCCTTCCAGCGGAAACAGGCTGCAGCGGACAGGAACGGGAGCCGGGAGGTGACGGTCCCGGATGCAGGAGTTCACTCGGCACACAATTTGTACAGTGCCGCTGGCGGCCGCGGCAGAGCTTCACCTGCGGGTGCGCCCCCCTTCTATGCAAAATGGTATCGTCCAGGGCACCCGTCCGCCCCTGCCTTGTACCGGCGGCCCTGTGTGACCTCCGGCGAACCCCCGAGACTCACTCACCGAACCCCTGGTGTTCGATCGAACCCAGGTTAAGAACCACTGCTGTAGCTGTTTCCTTACTATTAGGGCACTTGCCTGTCCAGACATCCAGTAGTGTTCTCACCCGAGCCAATTCTTGAATCTTGGCTAAGGTAAACCGGCATCAAAGCCTTGTGGCTGGGGGAAGGAGGAGGGCCACACTTCCGTCTCACTTTTCCGCAGCGAACTATACCAGAAGTGGGAGCGGGTATCTGCACGGACCATTTGGCTGCCCAAAGACCAGAGCACTTTTTGCGATTCGGCACTGGGTCACTTTAACTGACAATTGTCAAAGGCTCTCAAACAAAATTGATATCCTTTTTTTCCCACAAATAGAGCTTTCTTTTGGTGGTATTTGATCAACTTGTGCTATAAACAAAAATAAAGCGACAATTTTGAAAAAAAAGCAATATTTTTTACCTTTTGCTATAATAAAAATCCCCCAAAAATATATAAAATTACTTTTTTTTTCTCAGTTTGGGGCGATTTGTATTCTTCTACATATTTTTGGTAAAAAATAAGCGTTTATTGATTGGTTTGCGCAAAAGTTATAGCGTCTACAAAATAGGGAATAGTTTTATGGCTTTTGTATTAATATTTTTTTTTACTAGTAATGGCGATTTTTATTGTGACTGCGATATTGTGGCGGACACATCGGACACGTTTGGAGCTATTTTGGGACCATTAACATTTACACAGCGATCAGTGCTATAAAAACACACTGATTACTGTGTAAATGTGACTGGCAGTAAAGGTGTTAACCACTAGGGGACTAGGAAGTGGTAAGTGTGTCCTAGGGAGTGATTCAAATTGTTAGGGGGCGTGGCTTACTTTGACACGACACTGATCACTGCTCCAGATGAGAGGGAGCAGACGTTCAGTGTCCTGTCGCTAGGCAGAACAGGGAGATGCTTGTTTACACAGGCATCCCCCATTCTGCAGCTCCATGACACACAATCGAGGGACACAGGCAGACATCGAGTCCGTGGGTCCTGCAAGCACGATCACGGAGCTCCTGGCAGGTGTGAGCGCGCCACCGGTGGCATGCACGCCCACATGGTGGAAAATTTAAAGGGACGTACCTGTCCGTGCCGTTCTGCCTACGTAAATGTTTGTGCGGTGGTCGGCAAGTGGTTAAGAAGGAGAACTCTTTATTCAAAAAGGACAGTTATGTTGCTTGTTAATCTTTTATTCTTGCACAATTGCACAAATGAAGAGTTTGGTAAAGACCAATATTTACAGAGACAAATGACAGATAGATAGGGGTATATCAATGCGTGCCTCTTGTGATGGCTGTCTTTACCCATAGGAGGATGCTCAGGTGCTATGTGTATCCCAGTACAGGCAGTCAGACTGATGTCAATTGGGGTGCATTGGCTGCATGGACACAGACGCTGCTCTAAATCTGACAACCATGCAGGGCCGCCATCAGGAATTATGGGGCCCCTTACACAGCTTCAGGCATGGGCCCTCCTGGAGCAGAGAACCAGGGGGGGGTGCTGCCGCCTGAAATTGAGAAGCGGGGGGGGGGGGGGCTGCCGTGATTTGAGAATATATATATTTTTTTTAAAAGGGGGGTTGCAATCTGGGGCCCTTTAATAAAAAAAAAGAAACCTCTGGGCCCTTTAATAAAAAAAAAATAAAAAAAAATATAAAAAAAAATAAACATTTATAAAAAATATATATATAAAAATAAAAAATAAAAGAAATAAAAAAATATATAAAAAAAAGATTGTTTTTATAAAAAAAGGGAGTTGTCATCCGGGGCCCTGGAAATCTCCGGGCCCCTGGGGACCTCCGGACCCCTAAAAAAAAAAAAAAAAAATTGTCCCTTTAATAAAAAATAAAATGAAAATATATTAAAAAAATATATATATTTTTTTATAAAAAATAAATTAAATTAAATTAAATTAAAAAATAAAAAATAAAATTGTCCCTTTTAATAAAAAATAAAATAGAAATATATTAAAAAAATAAATAAAAAAATGGGGGGTTGCCATCTGGGGCCCTGTGGGCTGCCATCCGGGCCCCTTACAGGTGTACTGCCTGTACCCCCCTGATGGCGGCCCTGCAACCATGCATGACTATTGTAAAACAGATGTACTCCGTAGCAGCCTTATTTATTTAAAATTACATAATTTATTAAAACATCAACTCAAAATATAACCTGAACAACTGTTCTCAGAAAACCATCGCCTCCTAGCGTTGGTCTTTGCAGGAACCTCAAATTACCATATAGTAACCAACCTGGCACTGCGGTATCTCTCTATCTGGACATAGGCCTCAAGCCGACAAGCTGGCTCAGAGATGACCACTGACCGCAGTGCCCCCATTATCAAACTATTCAAGCTAAACCTTGGTTAACTGGAATACATCCTCAGGACCCATACCACCGATAGGTGCTGAACCACTTGCTTTGAGGTATCTTCCTTCCCCCGCAAAGACCAACACCCGCTATAGCACCCAAGGGAAACACCTTACCCTTGGGTGCCCCTCCACACCCTCAGAGCTCGTCGTATGCCATCTTGAAGTCCTAATGCCCACATGTCCACATGTCTCCAGGTTTCAACCTCCAGCTCCAAATGCCTTCCCACCAACCCCCCATTTTTTAATACAAATCTACCTATTAATTTTCCTGCAAGCCCTGTTGATGCCTTTAACAGATCTCGCCCCCTCCAGGCAGTCCGAGCCACCATGTTGGACCACAAAATGATCATGTCCGGGAAAGCCATCCGGAGATGCAAGAAATCAAACTTGATACGTCAGGTGGCCTGTCCAACCGTGCAAAATGGTGTACCTCCGGAACCAGTATGACAGCATACCAGGAACTCCCAGCCAGCGGACGCAGGCCTCCTGCCTCGGGAACCCCAGCTGCCGACCTTCAGGCCTAACATCAGCCCTCTTAGCCTCCCAAAACACAAAAGAATGGCCCAGTATCCAGACCAATTCTTGCATCATGCCTGAAATAAAAGAAAGACAAACAACGTCCATGACCTCCAGAAACCCAACCTAACATAGCTTTATACAATCCCATTTTTGCCACCTGAAGGTGGCAAAACCCCAACCCCACCCCAACCCCACCAGCAACTAAGGGCGAACGTACAGACGGAATCTTCTACATTTCCACCTGCGAATCCGCTTAACCGCCTCCTCGTCTATCCCACACCTGGCCGCCTCTGTAACCGCCCCTATCCAGAAAGAGTGAGAGGAGAATTCCTTTTCTTGCAACCCAAGAGCCCGCAAACATTTCCTAATTACAGCAACAAATTGATATCTAGACAGAGGAGCCCCATCCGCGTGTATCAAAAATGAACTCGAGACTACAGGGCGTAACCCCTCACAGCCCCCACCGGACACAATGGCGAGCCTTGCACTGGGAAAACTTGTACCAATGTAACTTTTCCCACCTGATCAGTCTACGATCTCCTGAACACCAACCTCTGTAAACACCAACTCACTGGCCCAAATACCCCCCTGTACCCTCGTAGATGGGCTAACCAACTCACCTATCCTGAATGCCAACGAAAAAGCCACCCTAAACAATGTGACATCGAACTCAGATGAACACAAACCCATTAACTGCCCCAAGAGCACAGCTAATATCTCAAAAGAGACGGAGTGCCTGACATCCCTGTGCTGTCCCACCCAACGATAACCTTTGAACGCCTGGCGCACCCAAAAGTCCTTTGTAAAATCCGGACAACCCTGCCATTTAAAAAGAATGCCAACCCCTCTAACTTTTTACTCAATGCGGACCTGGATACCCTTGCCTCCATGTTCCTGGACATCTAAGTTCACTGGGTCGACTCCTGCCTCCCACACCAACTCCTGCAACTCCAGCCACATCTTCTTGCACACTGCCCATGTAACCTTACTTACCAAATTTTTTATCCAACCGGAGATTATTCCAACAGAATCTTCCACAGCCAGCCTGGACATGAAACCCCCTGTTGCTCCACTTCTGGCGCCAACTCTCGGAATCTGTCCCACTAAAAGCGAGACAGTGCATCAGCTATAACATTGTCCACCCCCGGGAGATGCACAGCATACACAAAGACATTAAGTTGTAAGCATCTCAAAACCAGGTGTCGCAGGAGCCGCACTACCGGGGGGAAGATGCCGACACTTTGTTAATCACCTGTACCACCCCCAGGTTGTCCCTGTGAAACCGCACTTTCAGATGCCTGAAACATGCACCCCACAGTTCCACAGAGAGCACCACAGGAAACAGTCCCAGCAGCACCAAGTTCTTTGTAAAGCCAGCGTCAATCCACGACTGCAGCCACAGGCCTGCACTCCACCTGCCCTGAAAGAAAGCACCAAAACCTGACCCCCCTGCCACATCAGTGTAAAGTTCCAAATTAAAGTTGCTAATTCGGCCGGACATCCACAATACTCTATCATTAACCACTTCCAGACCTGCGCACGACGATGTACGTCCTGTTTTTAAAGATTGATATCTCGGTAACGGCAGCAGCTGCTGCCACAACCGAGGTATCGATCTTTAGGGTGCGCGGTCTGGAATCCGATAATGGCAGTCTCCGCGGCGGATTCACCGCGAGATCGCCGTTATCGGTGGCGGGAGAGGGCCCCCCCCTCCCGCCGCTCTCCCGCGCCCTCCGCCGCTTACCGTAGCTGTCGGTAGCGGCGGAGGCGATCGGGTGCTGTCGGCTGGTGAGCGGGGACGAGACTGAAGGAAAAATCTCCTTCGCCGGTCCCCATAGCTCGGCTGGGCGGAAGTGACGTCAAAACGTCAGTCCCGCCCAGCCTCTTAAAGAGACAAATTTTTTTTTTGGTCATTTGAAAAAATTAAATTTTTTTATTTTTTTTTATTTTTTGCATTTAAGCCCAAATATGAGATCTGAGGTCTTTTTGACCCCAGATCTTATATTTAAGAGGACCTGTCATGCTTTTTTCTATTACAAGGGATGTTTACATTCCTTGTAATAGGAATAAAAGTGATCCAATTATTTTTTTTTTTCAGTGTAAAAAATAATAAAATAAATAAAAATAAATAAGAAAACAAAAATTATTTTTTTTTAAAGCGCCCCGTCCCGACGAGCTCGCAAATCACACAAGTGAGGTATCGCCGCTACTCTGTAGCTCAAAAAGTGCAATCTCTAGTATTTTTTAAACATTGCCTATCGAGATTTTTAAGGGTAAAAGTTTGACGCCATGCCACGAGCGGGCGCAATTTTTAAGCGTGACATGTTGGGCATCATTTTACTCGGCGTAACATTATCTTTCACAATATATAAAAAAATTGGGCCAAATTTATTGTTGTCTTATTTTTTAATTCAAAAAAGTGAATTTTTTCCAAAAAAAGTGCGCTTGTAAGACCGCTGCGCAAATACGGTGTGACAAAAAGTATTGGAATGACCACTATTTTATTCTCTAGGGTGTTAGAAAAAAATATATATAATGTTTGGGGGTTTTAAGTAATTTTCTAGCAGAAAAAAATGTTTTAGTCTTGCAAACACCAAATCTGAAAAACACCTAAGGTCTGGAAGTGGTTAAAGGACTCCAAGAAAGAATGACAAACTTGCATGTCCTCTCTGTGTTCCTTTACCAAACGCACAAAGTGCTTGGGCGATCGGATCCCCGCCGTGCTAGCCGACAACCGCCGACAAAAATCCCTGCCCAAGAATGCGGCACGCGAAGTTAGGCTTCCCTAACAGCGACTGCAGCACCCGAAGCTGAACCTTGCGCAATCCCAGCATGCCTGTAATCTCCCCTTTGAGAGCCTCCAACTTGTCCAACGGCAGCCGGCACTCCATGGCATCCGAGTCCAGGAAAATGCCCAAAAACTTGATAACCATGCGAGGTCCCTCCATTTTTTCCGGCGACAATGGAATCCCCAACCGTTCTGCGATGTGCTCCAAGGTAGCCAAGAGAACCATGCAGATCCTGGACGAGGCCGGACCTACACAAAGGAAGTCATCAAGATAGTGAATAATAGAGTTAACTCCCGACACATCCCTGATCACTCATTCCACAAAGGAGCTGAATTGTTCAAACAGAGCACAGGATATAGAGCTACCCATCGGTAGGCACATGTCAACATAAAACTCACTATCCCAGTGACACCCAAGTAGACGAAAGCTTTCTGGGTGAACTGGCAACAGCTGAAAGGCCACCTCAATATCAACTTTCGCCATTAACGCCCCTTGCCCATACCGACGCACTTATCCTACTGCCGCATCAAAGGAAGTGTAACTCACTGAACACGCCAATTGCATCAATTCACTGACCCCCCTTTAGGGAAGGAAATATGGTAAATGAGCCGGGAATTTGTTGGGCTCCTTCTTGGGCACCACCTCTAGCGGGGAGACCACCAAATTTGCAATGGGGGGGGAATGGAAAGGGCCACCCATGCGGCCTAAAGCAACCTCCTTGCGCAGTTTCTCAGAAACTACATCCGAATGTTGCAAAGCCGACCGTAGATTGCGTGATACTGGGGGAATCACCTCCAATGAACACAGAATGTGAAACCCCTCCGAAAAACCCCCTTCCAACAAACCAGCCGCCCCCCTGTCTGGATACCTACCTAGAAACAGCCGCATATTTTCCACCTTCACCGGCTGCCTCCCTTTTGTTCGCAGAATCTCCGGGACGATCTTTTCCCTGCTTAAAACATCTGGACTGCGCGTGAGAACCTCCGCAACCCTAACACTCATGCTTGTAGCGGCAGGATCCCCCAAACTGTACCATCATACTGCCAGCAAACCCCCTTTTCCTTACTGGCCGATTGTCCAGGAGAAGTTCCCCTGGCCCCTCCTTGAAAAAACTGACTAGGTGCTCTTGCCGAGGTCATCAGCCGCATCGACAAACTTATATCTTTATGATCCCACCGCAGGTCCGGTCGAACTGCTCTTCCCTGCCTGAACTGTTCATCATAATTGATCAACCCGGTGCCCCGTAGACCCTGTACACCTCTCCAATTGCGTTCTGATAGCCAAAGAGCACCGAACAATGTTCAGGATTATTTTGTCCGATCACACTCGCCATAATGGCGAACGACTGCAACCAATTTGTGAATGTGTGCGGTATCAGTCTATACCTCCTCTTCTCCTTGTCCTCCTTTTTTGAATCGTCCGGCTTCACCCTATCCAAGTTGAACTTCTCCAACGGCAACAGCGAGAACATCTCCACGTACTCAACTTTCCATATTTTTTCCCTCACTTTTGGGGTTCAGGTGAGCCCCTAGCAGTGCCTCATAACACACATAAACCTCACATTTTGCGGAATCCACCAACCTAATGACATCCTGCCTTGCAGTGGGTTCCACCGCACTACCCACCTGCGTCCCGTTACTTGCCACTGCTGCGTCCACCACTGGATTAGCAGCAACAGGAGGAGCAGCCACGGTTCTGGGAGCAGGGGCCACTACTAGCCCCCCTACCGGCAGAAGCAGACTGAAAGCAATGCATGTGTCCATGCAGCTACTGCATCCTAAATGACATCAACGAAAAAACCTGTGCAACCCCATGCTGGTAAACACAGCCCTCACATGGTGCACGTATTGATATGCCCTGTGTTAACAAGCCCTTAGACCAATTTCACACTGAGGCTATAATGCTAAAAATAGCACCTGCAAAGGGCCCTGAAAGAGCGGCTCCTTTCAGGCCAGTGTGAAAGCCAGAGGGCTTTCACACTGGAGTGGTGCGCTGGCAGGACGGTAAAAAAAAGTCCTGCTAGCCGCATCTTTGAGGTGCTGTAGGAGCGGTGTATACACTGCTCCTACAGCACGCCTGCCCATTGAAATCAATAGGCAGCGCCGCCGAACAGCCGGCAAAGCACCACTGCAACAACGCTTTGCGGACGGTTTTAACACATTTTTGGCGTTAGTGGGGGTTAAAATCGCTAGTGGCCGAATAACGCAGCGAAAATGACAGTAAAGAAAAGCTAAAAATATCGGCGCTTTATCGCTGACGCCCCCACCGCCCCAGTGTGAAAGGGCTCTTAGTCAGATAAGTTAAATTGTGCAGTCAATATGAAGACATCCATTCCCTTAAATTTACATATGTTTAAGAAACATATTATAAGTTGTCAATATTTGGATATGTTGCAGCAGTTTACTTTCTTTGTAAGGAAAATATTTTACATACATCTCTATAAAATGGTTGTGATAAATATTAGTTAGCTTATAAAATGTAATGAATATATATCTATACATAACAGTAAAAAAGTTCTCCAGAGGTTGGAAGGTAAGTGAAAATTCAGTGAATAAAAGTGTTCTTAACCAGTTAGCAACCGCCCTATAGACGAAATACGTCTACAAGGCGGTTGCTTAACTCTAGGAGGGCGTCAATGTATGTCCTCCTAGAATCGCGCTCCCGCGCGCCCTGTGGGGCGCGCACACGGGAGTCTCCGTGACCGCCGGGTCCTCCGGACCCGGCTGATCACGGATCACGGTAAATCGCCGCTGATAGCGGCGGTTTACCACGTGATCGCTCCGTCCAATGACGGAGCGATCACTAGTAAACAAACCGGCGTCATGTGATGCTGCTGCTGCTGCTGCGGGCTGGATCTGTGACACATGCAGTCACAGATCCAGCCATCGATCCCTCCCTGTGCAATACTCTGCAGTACCAGCCATACTCTGTAATGCCCCCACACTCTGCAATGCCCCCACACTCTGCAATGCCCCCACACTCTGCAATACCCCAAAATACTCTGCAATGCCCCCACACTCTGCAATGCCCCCACACTCTGCAATACCCCAAAATACTCTGCAATACCCCAAAATACTCTGCAATGCCCGCAATACTCTGCAATGCCCGCAATACTCCGCAATGCCCCGCAATACTCCGCAATGCCCCGCAATACTCCGCAATGCCCCGCAATACTCCGCAATGCCCCGCAATACCCCGCAATACTCTGCAATACCCCGCAATACCCCGCAATACTCCGCAATACCCCGCAATACTCCGCAATACCCCGCAATACTCCGCAATACCCTGCAATACCCCACAATACTCCGCAATACCCCACAATACTCCGCAATACCCCACAATATCCCACAATACTCCGCAATACCCTGCAACGTCGTCTATGGGGATTTTTAAGTAGCGAAGTTTGGCGCCATTCCACGAGCGTGTGCAATTTTGAAGGGTGACATGTTGGGTATCTATTTACTCGGCGTAACTTCATCTTTCACATTTATGCAAAAGAATGAAGAAAAAATACTAAATTTGCCAAATTTTATAACAGAAACAAAGAAAAATTATTTTTTTTTACAGAATTTTCAGTCTTTTTTCTTTTATAGCGAAAAAAATAAAAAACCCAACGGTGATTAAATACCACCAAAAGAAAGCTCTATTTGTGTGAAAAAAAGGACGAAAATTTCATTTGGGTACAGTGTTGTATGACTGAGTTTTTTAAATATATTCTTTATTAATTTTCTCCCTCATACAAAAAATTATTCACATTTCACTGATATAAAACATACGTCCATATGAAATCTTGGTATTATCTTTGCATTTTAAACTTAAAGCATTAAAAGTATTTATATTCTTTATTCATTTTCCCACCCTCCCATCCTCCCCCCTCTCCCCCTCAATGTTTTTATTTCTGTGGAGTATATACCCTCGTGTATATCCGTATATTTTATAAAGGGAGCTCAATAACTCTCTGGCTATTTCATCGCCAATGCTGGTCCTATTTTGTTGTTCTGTATCCTTTTCGTATCCCCCAGGATTCTACCCACCTATGCCCTTTGGATGTAGCTCTTCTTACAGAGTCCTGCCTATTGCCCATCTCGTTTTGCAAAAATGTTTCACCCAAACAGGCCGCCCTCTCTCTCCAACCACGGCTTCCACATCTCCTCAAAACCTTTCAAATTGCCTCTTTTTATATAGATTGCTCTCTCTTTGCATAGTGACTCATTTACTGTCCTTATCCATTCTCTTACCGCCGGTGGGTTTATCGCCTGCCATCTTGTAGCTATTAACTTCCTAGCTTGAAACAGGCATCTCAGTATTGCTACTGTAATGCTGAGTAATTGTCATTCAAATTGTGAGAGCACCGAAAGCTGAAAATTGGTCTGGTTATTAAGGGGGTTTACGTGCCTAGTGGTCAAGTGGTTAAACAGAATGCTCAGCTCGCCACCGCCGGTGACATCACACGTGCAAGAAAACACCCCTCCAGACGTCTCCCATGTCAATGTCCCCCCAAGGGGGTCTACTCACCAGAAAGTAGAAATATATGAGCTCTGAACATCAAATCCTCCAGATCCTCTCCAACTCCCGGGAACTGCAAGCTGACCAGCGTGTTATACGACTCTTATCCACCAGATGTCAGTATGCCCAAAAAAAAAAGGACTGAATATAGTGTGATAACGTTCCAAGTCTTTATTAAACAAGCTGTGTCAGTGCATTTAAATAACAGCTTTTGTTTTTGTTTAAAATAAAATTCTATAACTCTGCAGCATTCTTTAGGGCTGGTTTCCAGTCTCACAGTAGGGTCACATAGCATAAGTTTGTCCGCATCCACCGCTCGCAAACCTCGCTCTCTCCCCTCACACTGGAGCTCAGATAAATCACAGCACACAATAGAATGCTGCTTGTGTGTTGTGAGGTCACGCCCTGATGTTTCGTCCTTCCGACTTCCTCTGAGGGCATGGCCTCCCGACGGACACACACAGTATATATTACGATCCGACTGAGTGAGCCGCGCCTCCTGCATTAACCCCTCGTCTCCACTCCATCACTCACAGACAGCTCCGGAGGATGTACGGGGAATTCATTCACTGGGGACATGTAAAGTATGCACATTATATGCTCAGAACGTCAACGATCGCATCCGCATATAGTAAGATTAAACTAACAATATTAACCCCCCTGGCGGTATTCCCGAGTCTGACTCGGGGTTAGATTTTGATGCTGCGATCGGTAACCCTGAGTCAAACTCGGGCTCGCCTCGCTGGATCCACAGGATTACAGGTTTACTTACCTTGTCCCTGGATCCAGCGATGCCACCTCCTCGCTCGATTCACAGCGTCCTCCTGTGCCGCCGATCTCCGTTCCCTGCGACGTTACGACGCACGGGAGCGGAGAACGGCGCCAAATTCAAAAACGTAAACAAACACATTACATACAGTATACTGTAATCTTATAGATTACAGTACTGTATGTAAAAAATACACACCCTCTTTGTCCCTAGTGGTCTGCCCAGTGCCCTACATGTACTTTTATATAATAAAAACGTTTCTTTCTGCCTGCAAACTGTAGATTGTCCATAGCAACCAAAAGTGTCTTTTTATGTCAAAAATGGTTTTAGAGCAGCTAGAAAACAGCGATAAAAAATTATAATCACTTGCAGAATTGTGCCATAGCGATTTGTGGGGAAATTCGTCATAAAAAAAATAAAAATAATGACAGCGACAATTCTGCAACTGAGAAAATTTCAGTGATTTTGAGTTGATTACATTATTGAATAATTGTTATTATAATTATATTATTATTTGTTATAATTATTTATTATATTATAATTTATAATTTTGTTTTTAAAAAAAAATCATACCCGGGATGCCTACAAAACTCTTGTTTGGTCAGATTTAAGTGAGTTATTCCTAAAAATTACAGGCCTACAGTATAAAACGCCAAATTTCCTTGCAAATAATGGTAACGCTTTCAGCACCTTTTTTCTGAAAGAATCATACCGCCAGGGAGGTTAAACAACCGTCACTAATACAAATCATTCTGACAAATAACCTGGTAAAGCTACGGATAGGTAATACTGTATATTATGATTTCAAAACAAGGTAAACATGATTATAAATATGATTAGAAAAGGCACTGTCAGAACCATTGACGTATCTCGGCATATACCGTCAGAATATTTATTCTGAACTATAAAATATTATTGTATTATGAAAATATGTATATCTGTGTTTTGGGTGAAATACAATTTTCCTACAATACAAGATATCTAAAATTCTTTTATCCGTGCTATTTTGAGGACAAGCAATACAAATGAATATTTAAAATATATATATTTATTAACTAAAGGTACAGTGCAAAATCTAAAATCAGGTACAATTCGTATTACAACAATTAACTGATATGCTTCTAAAATCAGAAATAAGCGATGGTTGAATGTTTAGAGACTATTTACAATATTATGACAAGGCATTCATAGCTCTCATATTTAAATCATCTTGGCGTATTTAAAACCTTTTAGCTTTTAGTGACATAACCTTGACATTGAATTATCTCTTCTCAATAAAAAACAGATCTCTTGCTACTGCTACATAAGTATGTGTACATATCAAATGTTATGTTGTACACAAGCTTTTGTTAAATTTGGCTAGGATATATCTTCACATACGCCTTCACTCTAAAACCAATTTACCGTCATTGGCACTTAGCTTTTCAAAGACAAACGTAATGCGTATGTCTTTAATATTTGGGATACAATTATCTCATGCTGCAGGTAGACATAACCAACTCCCAAATTATATTTGCCAAGTATATTTACATGGTTTTAGTTGTGTGTGTATGTGAAAATCTCCAAATTACCAAAAAGGTAAATAATCAAGATTATACATTACCAGTAATTAAGAGTTCTGCTTGAGAAGGGAGAGTCATAATGAAAGACTCTCTTTGAACCTTTGCTACATGTCTGCGGTCAATCTCTGTCTTCCAGTTTCCTTCAGAGATCAGAGCAGCTTCCAGAGATCAGCCATCTCTCTCCCATCAAGCTTCTTCCCATCAGCCTCCTTCTCTGTCCTGAGTAATCACTTTTTATCTCTCCCAAGAAGTGGGTGTGTCACATCACTATCACATGACTGCCGATGTCACCTAATAATATGTTTTGATAAGACTATATTGAACCAATGCCGATATTAACCTGTAGGGGGCAGTAGCGTGTAAGGAATTATTCCTAATGATGAGGTCAAGCAGAGTTAATCATGACTTATGACCTCTCTAACTTGGGCCTATAAAACCCCCCCATAAATTGTCTTGTATGTCAAACAATTGTCAGACATCTTGGCAACGTCTAAAGTTATGATTGAGATAAGGTTTTATGATCAACACACATGCCTTGGAAAGTTCCTTTAAACTAATGTCGGGCTGTGATCAAGGCAGTCTAATACTTTGAAGTTATTTTAGGATCTTATACCTGGGACCCCAGTAGTGTCTATGTATTAACGAGTAGTATTATGTGAATTACTGATATACATGTTGTTGTTGTGGCATTATAAAGATACAATACTATTTAAGATATATAATTTCACTGGGATTTGTGAATAGCCCCTTTAGTTTCATAACACAGAGACCACACTGTGTTTAGTGTCATGCCGTGCCAGGCTTTTCATTCTCTTATCTTATAAGTGTCGAACCCCAGGAGATATGATTTGGGGAGATAGCACAGGCAGGCTCTTTACAACCTAAAAACAGTGTCTATTCATGCCTGAGAACCTTTGTTTAAACTCTAACAGGGACAAATGGCTGATCTTCAGTTCATCATATCCCTGTATATGGAGCACTATGAAACATGTATTATGTGCGATCTTTATATGTATTCTTTTAACCCCAAATGTTCCGACAAATCCCCCCCACGTTCTTTCATATTCTGGCGAGTAGTCAAAGACATATTATGAAACGGTGTCCGAAGAAATATCAGTGGTTAAAAAGATATGGCCACATTATTATTTTTCTTTATACAAAAAAAAAAATGTTCCTCTCTTCGTCCATATGATAGAGTGGATCTTCCTTGATGAGTTCAAGTCTTTATAAAAACAAAATGAACTGTTGCAGTGGTGGTGTCACCCCCCCCCCATTTCAAATGTAATAAAACAAAACTGGTAAACCAGCAATTGAAGAACTCTTCAGTGAATCCGCTCTTGTAGTGTTACAAGCTGTAAATGGGACTCAATATCCCTTCTTTCGACGGATATTCTTGGATTCAAATGAACAAGGGACTTCTGCAACAAATCTTTCTTTCCGTCAATACGAATCCTGGAGCATCTTGCTTCATGACTCCTGATGAAGGATTCGATGTGGCGGCAGGTTCCATCCGGAACTGGGCATCACGGATTAACATCATCCAGACGATCGCGGTATCTTTTGGTGGAGTGTGGTTTGGTGACGATTCCCTCCGGAATGGGATGCCAAGGATTAACATCATCCATGCGATCGTTGTGTCTTTGGTAGATCACTTCACCTTTACCAATCAACGATCTGGTCTGGATTGTCAATCATTTTCTATTGGAGTAAATAGACAGTATGAATACATATTCTTATTAATTAAGATTTACTTTTTCTAACTATGCTATATATATATATGATATAGCGATTGGTTAACTATATTTTAATTAACTAAAAATCATCAACGATGTAATGATAATATTATTCTGCCATGAATGGCAGGATCAACACTAATGCTGAAGTATAAGATTTGGAGATCTGTACGTCAAGAGAGAAATATTACAATGTCATTTTATTACATTACATTCTCTTGATCCTTTTAAGTCTCTTCTTATACATTACCTTCCAGCATTCTTGGTTGGAAACTAGGATGACAAGCATACAATTTCATATTTCATACCATACCCAAACATGTCCTCAATTCACTGATATTGGCAGATACTCGTGACCTCATCACAGTCTCCATTTTCTTCTGGTGCGAGACTTAGGCTGTGAACCGTAGGCCTCAGGAGATGAACCTTGGAGCGACACCACTGGTCTTCCTGAAATGAAATTTCAAACACCCGCCTCCCTCAACTGGTTAAGAACATATCTGAACTCTGGGATACGCTTTTTAAACATTTTGCTATTCAGCAAAATATCATCCACCTATGTTAAACTTTTTCTTGAAGGCATATCAGGCCTTGGCCTTATGTAAAACAAAAAAAAAAACAGAAACAAAATCACATTCAAAACATGAATTTATCTGACCAAGTTACATTCTGTTTCAGTTGTACTATTTCTTACCACCGTTAACTGGGTCTTCAGGACTTACCTGAATGTTCCACCATCATTGGGCATCATTTAGTGTGGTGAAATACTTAGCGCTTTGTATTTTTATATCAAGCATCGGTCAATGTATGGCACAGCTTAGCTGTACATATATAATCGTTTATGTAGCTGTTTTAGATCAGCCTATAAACGCAATGACCATTTGGTTTAAGAATATCGGGCCAAATCCTCAAAAAACCTGCCTAACTTAACTTTCAGCAGTTAAGTTACACAGGCGTAAAATTTCTACCTCCCGCGCCGGACGTTGGGCGCATGCGTGTGACGTCATTTTTCCCGACGTGCATCGCGCGAACGTACTTTACGCCGGGCTTTGTGGATCGCGACGGGACAATAAAGTTGCGTCGGGTAAAAAAAAAAATACGCACCGGGAAAATTTTTTCGAAATTTAAAAAAAAACGCGGCGATCGAAAAAAAGGTTTGTTTTTACAAGGTCTAAACAGTTTAGGCCTTGTAAAAGCATCCCTAATTTTACGCATGCAAAACGTAACTTACGCAGAAAACACAAAGCTAAAAAGCTTTGTGGATCTGCCTAAGTACTCATTTGCATACGCAAAGCGGCATTTCGACTCGAAATGCCCCCAGCGGCGGATGCGGTACTGCATCCTAAGATCCGACAGTGTAAGTCTATTACAGATGTCGGATCTTATGCCAATCTTTGGAAAAATCCTTCTGAGGATCGTTTCCAAAGATAGCCACAGGGATACGCAGGCTGAACAGCAGTTCCGCCTGCGTATCTCCTTTGAAGATTTTGCCCATCAAGTATAGGATTATCATAAGATCCGGTGCACTGATCCTACAAAGCTCCTTTCCTTTAAATTCTTAACGGTCTCCACTAGCGAAGTATAGCCAGCTAGGGAGAGAAAACAATATTTGATTTGAAACACAAGGTACGTTTTCACTTGGATCAGATTGGATCCTGGCTATGTGTATGTCTATTATAACACGTCACAGGAATCTTTTCATAAACATATTTTCTTGAACTCTATGAAAACTTTTCTTTCATGAGTGTGATTTACTGAAATCTTTTCTGTATACATCCTGTCTGCGAAACGTTTTAATGCAGCAGGGTTCTTTTAAAATCTTCGGCCTATGTATACATGGCCGGGTAATAATAAAATTGTATTAGTACCTGTCTGAATAATGACCTTTGTGGTACTAATATGTTTACTGCATCTGGCAGTAACCAAGATTATATTAGGGCTTCATGTTCATTTATGAAACTACTTGGGTTTTATTTTAATCTGGACCTCAGTGGTATTTACCAAGATCTATGTGCATGACAAAGCGATGTAATATATCGTTGCCAAAGTACACATGATATATGGGGTCATTGATTATCAGGAATAAATGATTCTGATTATTTATTTATTTCCTGAGGGGTGTGAATACCTAAATATTTATTTTAGGATTGATCAACTATTTTAATAATTTCTACTAATGTGATTATATTCCTGGCATAAATATGAACCTCATAAATATTCCACAGGTCATTGACCTGGGGGGAAAATACCATACAATCCCACTAGGTTTACGTATAATTGCGAAGCTCAATAGAGTCAGCATACACTGTATGGATGTGAGCATTTGAGAATATCACCTTCCAAGCATACCTCTCAATTATATTCCAGGGGACATACACTTTAGTATGATCCTCCTGTCTGACCCTCATATTGGGGAAAATCGGAGATGCCTGTATGAGGGTGCCATCTAAATATGGATCTCACTTATACTCACTGATTGTGAGAGAACCGAGAAGGTTCACATGTATGGCCTCATTATTATTTTTATAAAATCACAATAGGATATAAATATTGTTAAGGAGATCGATACCCATTTGTAATCGATCGTGGGCATATTGATTATACCTGTGGGAGTATAAATTACTTCATTCCCTTTTAAGTTGAAATACAACTGGGCTTTTTATTTTTATTTGATTTCAGGGCAGTGCTGAAATATTTACCAAGTCAGCTTAAAATAAATAATTTTAGCTGATGTATTTTTCTGAAAATAAATTCTTGGATTTATTTTAAATATTTCTGAAATAACATAATTGCTTGGATTTATTTTAAATATTCCATATATTCATATGGTATCCTGTTATTACAAAATACCTGTAAGGAAAACAATATAAAAACAAAACACTTATACTTGGAATGAATGACATGGAACATTTTTTTGTTTTTTTGTTTCACTTTGTCAGTATTGTGTGTTTGTATAAGCAAGGAGCAATGCCCCCCCCCTGCTATCACACAGACATTCCTTAAACATGTCAGTTTCTACAAAGCCATGTCTTGGCTGCTCTTTTCACCCCCCTCCTTCTTTTTCACAAAGGAGGGTGTGAAATAACCCTTTTAGAGAAAAAAAACAAAAAACTTTTAAACCGACATTTACATTTTTTAACATCTCAGCTAGCTTCCACTTTCTAGTTTTTAGAACTGAGTGTAACTTTTTAATTGAGAGGAGCTTCAATTTTGTTCATGCTCTTATTAAGCCATTATTTGAGCAGGCTTTTTAAATTTATTTTTGAAGCTCTGGTTCTGTAGAACCGTAAAAAGGATGGTGTTCTGTTTAACCGAACCAATCCATTTTTAGGGTAATACTCCCTGGCCATAATAATTTTTACTTTATTTTATTTGGCAAAGCCTTACCAAATAATCGGGAAAATTCATGGCTTCAAAATCTGGGCTTCTTACAACAGCCTGGGCTTTCTTGAGAACTTTTAAAAGTTCTGTGGTACTTTGATCGGGCTTAAATTTGAAAGTACCCATTGTCCTTACTGCAGCGTCGGCTGACTTATAGGGACCAAGCTCTGTCTTCATTACCCATACTTCTCTGATAGAAGACATTACCTGATATTTTGCAAACTGTCTATGATGCAGACCAATTTCAGTCTTTACATCAGCAGGACCAGCTGCACTAAAAATAACTTTTGTCTTTGTCATTTTCAATATTGCATCTAACAATGGCAATGCAAATATACATTTTTAAAAATCAATATTTTTTTTTTCAAAAAAATAAGAAATTAATAATGACAAAAATATATATTTTTCACAATTATATTACTTGTCTCAAACGTTGACAGATCCCGGACGAGCCCCCATATATGTCAGAACCATTGACGTATCTCGGCATATAGCCTACACATACCGTCAGAATATTTATTCTGAACTATAAAATATTATTGTATTATGAAAATATGTATATCTGTGTTTTGGGAGAAATACAATTTTCCTACAATACAAGATATCTAAAATTCTTTTATCCGTGCTATTTTGAGGACAAGCAATACAAATGAATATTTAAAATATATATATTTATTAACTAAAGGTACAGTGCAAAATCCAAAATCAGGTACAATTCGTATTACAACAATTAACTGATATGCTTCTATAATCAGAAATAAGCGATGGTTGAATGTTTAGAGATTATTTACAATATTATGACAAGGCATTCATAGCACCTCATATTTAAATCATCTTGGCGTATTTAAAACCTTTTAGCTTTTAGTGACATGACCTTGACATTGAATTATCTCTTCTCAATAACAAACAGATCTCTTGCTACTGCTACATAAGTATGTGTACATAACAAATGTTATGTTGTACACAAGCTTTTGTTAAATTTGGCTAGGATATATCTCCACATACGCCTTCACTCTAAAACCAATTTACCGTCATTGGCACTTAGCTTTTCAAAGACAAACGTAATGCGTATGTCTTTAATATTTGGGATACAATTATCTCATGCTGCAGGTAGACATAACCAACTCCCAAATTATATTTGCCAAGTATATTTACATGGTTTTAGTTGTGTGTGTATGTGAAAATCTCCAAATTACCAAAAAGGTAAATAATCAAGATTATACATTACCAGTAATTAAGAGTTCTGCTTGAGAAGGGAGAGTCATAATGAAAGACTCTCTTTGAACCTTTGCTACATGTCTGCGGTCAATCTCTGTCTTCCAGTTTCCTTCAGAGATCAGAGCAGCTTCCAGAGATCAGCCATCTCTCTCCCATCAAGCTTCTTCCCATCAGCCTCCTTCTCTGTCCTGAGTAATCACTTTTTATCTCTCCCAAGAAGTGGGTGTGTCACATCACTATCACATGACTGCCGATGTCACCTAATAATATGTTTTGATAAGACTATATTGAACCAATGCCGATATTAACCTGTAGGGGGCAGTAGCGTGTGAGGAATTATTCCTAATGATGAGGTCAAGCAGAGTTAATCATGACTTATGACCTCTCTAACTTGGGCCTATAAAACCCCCCCATAAATTGTCCTGTATGTCAAACAATTGTCAGACATCTTGGCAACGTCTAAAGTTATGATTGAGATAAGGTTTTATGATCAACACACATGCCTTGGAAAGTTCCTTTAAACTAATGTCGGGCTGTGATCAAGGCAGTCTAATACTTTGAAGTTATTTTAGGATCTTATACCTGGGACCCCAGTAGTGTCTATGTATTAACGAGTAGTATTATGTGAATTACTGATATACATGTTGTTGTTGTGGCATTATAAAGATACAATACTATTTAAGATATATAATTTCACTGGGATTTGTGAATAGCCCCTTTAGTTTCATAACACAGAGACCACACTGTGTTTAGTGTCATGCCGTGCCAGGCTTTTCATTCTCTTATCTTATAAGTGTCGAACCCCAGGAGATATGATTTGGGGAGATAGCACAGGCAGGCTCTTTACAACCTAAAAACAGTGTCTATTCATGCCTGAGAACCTTTGTTTAAACTCTAACAGGGACAAATGGCTGATCTTCAGTTCATCATATCCCTGTATATGGAGCACTATGAAACATGTATTATGTGCGATCTTTATATGTATTCTTTTAACCCCAAATGTTCCGACAGCACCTTCTGCACACCTATATAAAGTCAGCCAATCAAAATGAATTAACAGCTGCCATATAGGTATATAGGATACAAACAAAATAAAGGTGGATCTTTATATATTTGTCCATGAGAATACGCATACCTCGATTTGTGGATATCAAGTAATATGCAAATGCTAAAACAAAGTATCCAATGCCATACATAATAACAATGTAGGCATGCATAAACAATTAAAATATAAATATTTTTATTAAAAAAATATTATTAAAATTCTAATTAAAATGCACACATATTTCAAGTTACATTAAATAACTATGAAATATATGATACTAAATAAACTACATTAAAAACAATAGAAAAATAGAACAATAGAATAATAGAACCGTGAATAACCACTCTGGGTGGATAAATAATATTAATTCTCTCTCTCATAGAATAAATATATATAAAAACATAGGACCACAAGATTTCATTAGGAATCACTTATAAAACAATTAATGTCAAGCTCTACATTTAACCCCTTGGGGGTGAGTGTATCTATTAGGTATATCCATAGAGTTTCACGCTTGGATAGTTCTCTAATCATATTGTTCCCTCTCCATGCTGACTTAATTACATCAATACCCCAAAATTTTAACCCTGAGGGGTCTTGACTATGATGTAACTTAAAATGGAGGGAAACACTGTGGTCCTTGTAGCCGATCCTAATATTTTTAATGTTCTCACCAATTCTGACTTTCAGACATCTTTTGGTGCGGCCTACATACTTGAGTCCACATGGGCAACATAGGACATATACCACGTGGGTGGTATTGCACGTAATAAGCTCTTTAATATTAAACTCTTTGTTATTCACTGTAGACATAAAGTTAGTTATACCGCTCATGGGTGCAGACACTGATTTGCAACATTTACATTTATGGCACGCAAAAAAGCCATTTTGATCCCAAAAGGATACTGTTTTTTTTGGTTCGTCCAGTACTTTTTTCATGATCTTATCCCATATACTAGGTGTTTTAATGTCGGTAAATTAATTTCGGGTTTTCCGGAAGTGCAGGTTTCAAAATGTTATCAAGGCACAGTACATGCCAATGATTCTGGAGTATGGCTTCCACTTCCTTGTATTGTGAATGGAAGGAGGACATAAAACTCCATTCATGATCCTTAAAATTCGTAGTTTTCACAACATCTTTAAGAACTTCTGCTCGTGGAATTAATTTAATTTCTTCAGATATTGCATCTAATTTCTGAGCATCGTATCCCTTTTCTCTAAATCTACTTTTCAAGATTTCTGATTGGCAGTCATAATCTTCAAGTGTTGAACAATTCCTCTTTACCCGCATAAGTTGGCATAAGAACGAGAGAGAGTAAAAACGAGAGAGAGAAAACGAGAGAGAGAGAAAAAGAGAGAGAGAAATGTGAGAGAAAGAGGAAACGATAGAGAGACCAAGAGAGACAGACAGAAAACGAGAGAGAGAACAAGAAAGAGAGAAAAGGAGAGAGAGAAATGTGAGAGAGAGAGGAAACGATAGAGAGAGAAAACGAGAGATAGAGAAAACGAAAGAGAGACCAAGAGAGAGAGAAAACAAGAGAGAGAAAACAAGAGAGAGAGAACAAGAGAGAGAGAGAGTAAACGAGAGAGAGAGAACAAGAGAGAGAGAGTAAACGAGAGAGAGAGAGAGAGAGAGAGAAAACAAGAGAGAGAGAAAACGAGAGAGAGAAAACGAGAGAGAGAGAGAGAGAGAGAAAACGAGAGAGAGAGAGAAATCGAGAGAGAGAGGGAAAATAAGAGATAGAGAATAATCGAGAGAGAGAGAGGGAAAATGAGAGAGAGAGAGAGAAAACAAGAGAGAGAGAAAACGAGAGAGAGAGAAAACAAGAGAGAAAACGAGAGAGAAAACGAGAGAGAAAACGAGAGAGAGAAAACGAGAGAGAGAGAGAGAAAGAGAGAGAAAAAACGAGAGAGAGAATGAGAGAAAACGAGAGAGAGAGAAAACGAGAGAGAGAGAGAACGAGAGAGAGAGAGAAAATGAGAGAAAACGAGAGAGAGAGAAAATGAGAGAGAGAGGAAAAACGAGAGAGAGAGAGAAAACGAGAGAGAAAACGAGAGAGAGAGAGAAAACGAGAGAGAGAGAGAGAGAAAACGAGAGAGAGAGAGAGGAAACGAGAGAGAAAACAGAGAAAAGAGAGAGAGAAAAGAGAGAGAGAGAGAACGAGAGAGAGAAAACGAGAGAGAGAGAAAATGAGGGAGAGAAAACGAGGGAGAGAAAACGAGAGAGAGAGAAAACGAGAGAGAGAAAAAAAAAGAGAGAGAGAGAACAAGAGAGAGAGAGAGAGAACGAGAGAGAGAACGAGAGAGAGAACACGAGAGAGAGAACGAGAGAGAGAGAACACGAGAGAGAGCGAGAGAGAGAACACGAGAGAGAAAATGAGAGAGAGAGAGAAAACGAGAGAGAGAAAGAGAAAATGAGAGAGAGAGAGAAACGAGAGAGAGAGAGAAACGAGAGAGAGAAAACGAGAGAGAGAGAGAAAACGAGAGAGAGAGAGAAAACGGGAGGGAGTGAAGGAGAGAGAGAGAGAAAACGAGAGAGAGAGAGAGAAAACGAGAGAGAGAGAGAAAATGAGAGAGAGAGAGAAAACGAGAGAGAAAACAGAGAGAGAAGAGAGAGGAAAGAGAGAGAGGAAATAGAGAGAGAAAACAGAGAGAGAAAACAAGAGAGAGAGAGAGCGAGAGAGAGAAAGCGAGAGAGAGAGAGATAAAACGAGAGCGAGAGAGAACACAAGAGAGAGAGAAAACGAGAAAGAGAGAAAATGAGAGAGAGAGAAAACAAGAGAGAGAGAGAAAACGAGAGAGAACGAGAGAGAGAAAATGAGAGAGAAAACGAGAGAGAGAGAAAACGAGAGAAAGAGAGAAAACGAGAGAGAGATAGAAAACGAGAGAGAGAGAAAACGAGAGAGAAAGAGAAAACGAGAGAGAGAGAAAACAAGAGAGAGTGAAGTAGAGAGAGAGAAAAACGAGAGGGAAAACGAGAGAGAGAGAAAAACGAGAAAGAGAGAAAACGGGAGAGAGAGAAAACTAGAGAAAACGAGAGAGAGAGAGAGAAAACGAGAGAGAGAGAGAAAACGAGAGAGAGAGAAAACGAGAGAGAGAGAAAACGAGAGAGAGAGAGAAAAAGAGAGAGAGAGAGAAAACGAGAGAGAGAGAAAATGGAAGAGAGAGAGAAAACGAGAGAGAGAGAAAAAATGGGAGAGAGAAAAAATGGGAGAGAGAGAGAGAAAACGAGAGAGAGAACGAGAAAGAGTGATAGAACGAGAGAGAGAAAAAACAAGAGAGAGAGAAAAAACAAGAGAGACAGAGAACAATAGAGAGAGAGAGAGAGAGAGAGAGAAAAAGAGAGAGAGAAAACGAGAGATAGAAAACGAGAGAGAAAACAAGAGAGAAAACGAGAGAGAGAGAGAAACGAGAGAGAGAAAACGAGAGAGAGAAAACGGGAGGGAGTGAAGGAGAGAGAGAGAAAGCGAGAGAGTAAGAGAGAGAAAACGAGAGAGAGAGAAAATGAGAGAGAGAGAAAATGAGAGAGAAGAGAGAGAAAAGAGAAAGAGAAAAGAGAGAGAACGAGAGAGAGAAAACAGAGAGAGAAAACAAGAGAGAGAGAACGAGAGAGAGAAAACGAGAGAGAGAAAACAAGAGAGGGTGAAGGAGAGAGAGAGAAAATGAAAGAGAGAGAAAAACGAGAAAGAGAGAAAACGGGAGAGAGAGAAAACTAGAGAAAACGAGAGAGAGAGAGAAAATGAGAGAGAGAAAACGAGAGAGAGAGAAAACGAGAGAGAGAGAGAGAAAACGAGAGAGAGAGAGAAAAAGAGAGAGAGAGAGAAAACGGAAGAGAGAGAGAAAACGAGAGAGAGAAAAATCGAGAGAGAGAGAGAAAACGGGAGAGAGAGAAAATGGGAGAGAGAGAGAGAAAACAAGAGACAGAACGAGAAAGAGTGATAGAACGAGAGAGAGAAAAAACAAGAGAGAGAGAAAAAAACAAGACAGAGAGAGACCAAGAGAAAGAGAGAGAAAAAGAGAGAGAGAAAATGAGAGAGAAAACGAGAGAGAGAGAAAACAAGAGAGAGAAAATGAGAGAGAGAGAAAATGAGAGAGAGAGAGAGAGAAAACGAGAGAGAGAGAGAGGAAACGAGAGAGAAAACAGAGAAAAGAGAGAGAGAAAAGAGAGAGAGAGAGAACGAGAGAGAGAAAACGAGAGAGAGAGAAAATGAGGGAGAGAAAACGAGGGAGAGAAAACGAGAGAGAGAGAAAACGAGAGAGAGAAAAAAAAAGAGAGAGAGAGAACAAGAGAGAGAGAGAGAGAACGAGAGAGAGAACGAGAGAGAGAACACGAGAGAGAGAACGAGAGAGAGAGAACACGAGAGAGAGCGAGAGAGAGAACACGAGAGAGAAAATGAGAGAGAGAGAGAAAACGAGAGAGAGAAAGAGAAAATGAGAGAGAGAGAGAAACGAGAGAGAGAGAGAAACGAGAGAGAGAAAACGAGAGAGAGAGAGAAAACGAGAGAGAGAGAGAAAACGGGAGGGAGTGAAGGAGAGAGAGAGAGAAAACGAGAGAGAGAGAGAGAAAACGAGAGAGAGAGAGAAAATGAGAGAGAGAGAGAAAACGAGAGAGAAAACAGAGAGAGAAGAGAGAGGAAAGAGAGAGAGGAAATAGAGAGAGAAAACAGAGAGAGAAAACAAGAGAGAGAGAGAGCGAGAGAGAGAAAGCGAGAGAGAGAGAGATAAAACGAGAGCGAGAGAGAACACAAGAGAGAGAGAAAACGAGAAAGAGAGAAAATGAGAGAGAGAGAAAACAAGAGAGAGAGAGAAAACGAGAGAGAACGAGAGAGAGAAAATGAGAGAGAAAACGAGAGAGAGAGAAAACGAGAGAAAGAGAGAAAACGAGAGAGAGATAGAAAACGAGAGAGAGAGAAAACGAGAGAGAAAGAGAAAACGAGAGAGAGAGAAAACAAGAGAGAGTGAAGGAGAGAGAGAGAAAAACGAGAGGGAAAACGAGAGAGAGAGAAAAACGAGAAAGAGAGAAAACGGGAGAGAGAGAAAACTAGAGAAAACGAGAGAGAGAGAGAGAAAACGAGAGAAAGAGAGAAAACGAGAGAGAGAGAAAACGAGAGAGAGAGAAAACGAGAGAGAGAGAGAAAAAGAGAGAGAGAGAGAAAACGAGAGAGAGAGAAAATGGAAGAGAGAGAGAAAACGAGAGAGAGAAAACGGGAGAGAGAGAAAAAATGGGAGAGAGAGAGAGAAAACGAGAGAGAGAACGAGAAAGAGTGATAGAACGAGAGAGAGAAAAAACAAGAGAGAGAGAAAAAACAAGAGAGACAGAGAACAATAGAGAGAGAGAGAGAGAGAGAGAGAGAGAGAGAGAGAGAAAGAGAGAGAGAAAACGAGAGAGAAAACAAGAGAGAAAACGAGAGAGAGAGAGAAACGAGAGAGAGAAAACGAGAGAGAGAAAACGGGAGGGAGTGAAGGAGAGAGAGAGAAAGCGAGAGAGTAAGAGAGAGAAAACGAGAGAGAGAGAAAATGAGAGAGAGAGAAAATGAGAGAGAAGAGAGAGAAAAGAGGAAGAGAAAAGAGAGAGAGAAAAGAGAGAGAGAAAACAGAGAGAGAAAACAAGAGAGAGAGAACGAGAGAGAGAAAACGAGAGAGAGAAAACAAGAGAGGGTGAAGGAGAGAGAGAGAAAATGAAAGAGAGAGAAAAACGAGAAAGAGAGAAAACGGGAGAGAGAGAAAACTAGAGAAAACGAGAGAGAGAGAGAAAACGAGAGAGAGAAAACAAGAGAGAGAGAAAACGAGAGAGAGAGAGAGAAAACGAGAGAGAGAGAGAAAACGAGAGAGAGAGAGAAAACGGAAGAGAGAGAGAAAACGAGAGAGAGAAAAATCGAGAGAGAGAGAGAAAACGGGAGAGAGAGAAAATGGGAGAGAGAGAGAGAAAACAAGAGACAGAACGAGAAAGAGTGATAGAACGAGAGAGAGAAAAAACAAGAGAGAGAGAAAAAAACAAGACAGAGAGAGACCAAGAGAAAGAGAGAGAAAAAGAGAGAGAGAAAATGAGAGAGAAAACGAGAGAGAGAGAAAACAAGAGAGAGAAAATGAGAGAGAGAGAAAATGAGAGAGAGAGAAAACGAGACAGAAAACAGAGAGAGAAAACAAGAGAGAGAGAGAATGAGAGAGAGAAAACGAGAGAGAGAAAACGAGAGAGAGAGAACACGAGAGAGAGAAAATAAGAGAGAGAGAGAGAAAACGAGAGAGAGAGAGAAAACAAGAGAGAGTGAAGGAGAGAGAGAAAACGAGAGAGAACGAGAGAGAGAGAAAACGGAAGAGAGAGAGAAAACGGAAGAGAGAGAGAAAAAACGAGAGAGAGAGAGAGAAAACGGGAGAGAGAGAAAATGGGAGAGAGAGAAAACAAGAGAAAGAACGAGAAAGAGAGATAGAACGAGAGAGAGAAAAAACAAGAGAGAGAGAAAAAAACAAGAGAGAGAGAGAACAAGAGAGAGAGAAAACGAGAGAGAAAACAAGAGAGAGAAAATGAGAGAGAGAGAAAACGAGAGAGAAAACAGAGAGAGAAGAGAGAGAAAAGAGAGAGAGAAAATAGAGAGAGAAAACAGAGAGAGAAAACAAGAGAGAGAGAGAGAACGAGAGAGAGAAAATGAGAGAGAGAAAACGAGAGAGAGAGAGAAAATAAGAGAGAGAGAGAAAACGAGAGAGAGAGAGAGAAAACAAAAGAGAGTGAAGGAGAGAGAGAAAACGAGAGAGAACGAGAGAGAGAGAAAACGAGAGAGAAAACGAGAGAAAGAGAGAAAATGAGAGAGAGAGAAAACGAGAGAGAGGGAGAGTGAGAGAGAAAACGAGAGAGAGAGAGAGAAAACAAGAGAGAGTGAAGGAGAGAGAGAAAAACAAGAGGGAAAACGAGAGAGAGAAAATGAGAGAGAGAAAAACGAGAGAGAGAAAAACGAGAAAGAGAGAACATGGGAGAGAGAGAAAACTAGAGAAAACGAGAGAGAGAGAAAACTAGAGAAAACGAGAGAGAGAGAGAAAACTAGAGAAAACGAGAGAGAGAGAGAAAACGAGAGAGAGAGAGAGAGAGAAAGAGAGAAGAGAGAGAGAGAAAACGAGAGAGAGAGAAAACGAGAGAGAGAAAAATCGAGAGAGAGAGAGAAAACGGGAGAGAGAGAAAATGGGAGAGAGAGAGAGAAAACAAGAGAAAGAACGAGAAAGAGTGATAGAACGAGAGAGAGAAAAAACAAGAGAGAGAGAAAAAAACAAGACAGAGAGAGACCAAGAGAAAGAGAGAGAAAAAGAGAGAGAGAAAAAACGGGAGAGAGAGAAAATGGGAAAGAGAGAGAGAAAACGAGAGAGAGAACGAGAAAGAGTGATAGAACGAGAGAGAGAAAAAACAAGTGAGAGAGAGAGAACAAGAGAGAGAGAGAAAACGAGAGATAGAAAACGAGAGAGAAAACAAGAGAGAAAACGAGAGAGAGAGAGAAACGAGAGAGAGAAAACGAGAGAGAGAAAACGGGAGGGAGTGAAGGAGAGAGAGAGAAAGCGAGAGAGTAAGAGAGAGAAAACGAGAGAGAGAGAAAATGAGAGAGAGAGAAAATGAGAGAGAAGAGAGAGAAAAGAGGAAGAGAAAAGAGAGAGAGAAAAGAGAGAGAGAAAACAGAGAGAGAAAACAAGAGAGAGAGAACGAGAGAGAGAAAACGAGAGAGAGAAAACAAGAGAGGGTGAAGGAGAGAGAGAGAAAATGAAAGAGAGAGAAAAACGAGAAAGAGAGAAAACGGGAGAGAGAGAAAACTAGAGAAAACGAGAGAGAGAGAGAAAATGAGAGAGAGAAAACGAGAGAGAGAGAAAACGAGAGAGAGAGAGAGAAAACGAGAGAGAGAGAGAAAAAGAGAGAGAGAGAGAAAACGGAAGAGAGAGAGAAAACGAGAGAGAGAAAAAACGAGAGAGAGAGAGAAAACGGGAGAGAGAGAAAATGGGAGAGAGAGAGAGAAAACAAGAGACAGAACGAGAAAGAGTGATAGAACGAGAGAGAGAAAAAACAAGAGAGAGAGAAAAAAACAAGACAGAGAGAGACCAAGAGAAAGAGAGAGAAAAAGAGAGAGAGAAAATGAGAGAGAAAACGAGAGAGAGAGAAAACAAGAGAGAGAAAATGAGAGAGAGAGAAAATGAGAGAGAGAGAAAACGAGACAGAAAACAGAGAGAGAAAACAAGAGAGAGAGAGAATGAGAGAGAGAAAACGAGAGAGAGAGAACGAGAGAGAGAGAACACGAGAGAGAGAAAATAAGAGAGAAAACGAGAGAGAGAGAGAAAACAAGAGAGAGTGAAGGAGAGAGAGAAAACGAGAGAGAACGAGAGAGAGAGAAAACGGAAGAGAGAGAGAAAACGGAAGAGAGAGAGAAAAAACGAGAGAGAGAGAGAGAAAACGGGAGAGAGAGAAAATGGGAGAGAGAGAAAACAAGAGAAAGAACGAGAAAGAGAGATAGAACGAGAGAGAGAAAAAACAAGAGAGAGAGAAAAAAACAAGAGAGAGAGAGAACAAGAGAGAGAGAAAACGAGAGAGAAAACAAGAGAGAGAAAATGAGAGAGAGAGAAAACGAGAGAGAAAACAGAGAGAGAAGAGAGAGAAAAGAGAGAGAGAAAATAGAGAGAGAAAACAGAGAGAGAAAACAAGAGAGAGAGAGAGAACGAGAGAGAGAAAACGAGAGAGAGAAAACGAGAGAGAGAGAGAAAATAAGAGAGAGAGAGAAAACGAGAGAGAGAGAAAACAAAAGAGAGTGAAGGAGAGAGAGAAAACGAGAGAGAACGAGAGAGAGAGAAAACGAGAGAGAAAACGAGAGAAAGAGAGAAAATGAGAGAGAGAGAAAACGAGAGAGAGGGAGAGTGAGAGAGAAAACGAGAGAGAGAGAGAAAACAAGAGAGAGTGAAGGAGAGAGAGAAAAACAAGAGGGAAAACGAGAGAGAGAAAATGAGAGAGAGAAAAACGAGAGAGAGAAAAACGAGAAAGAGAGAGAGAGAGAAAACTAGAGAAAACGAGAGAGAGAGAAAACTAGAGAAAACGAGAGAGAGAGAGAAAACTAGAGAAAACGAGAGAGAAAGAGAGAAAACGAGAGAGAGAGAGAGAGAAAACGAGAGAGAGAGAAAACAAGAGAGAGAGAAAACGAGAGAGAGAAAACAGAGAGAGAAAACGAGAGAGAGAGAGAAAATGGGAGAGAGAGAGAGAAAACAAGAGAAAGAACGAGAAAGAGTGATAGAACGAGAGAGAGAAAAAACAAGAGAGAGAGAAAAAAACAAGACAGAGAGAGACCAAGAGAAAGAGAGAGAAAAAGAGAGAGAGAAAAAACGGGAGAGAAGAAAATGGGAAAGAGGAGAGAAAACGAGAGAGAGA